>NC_054383.1:43017072-43317072 GCF_017654675.1 Xenopus laevis | reverse complement strand
AAGAATGGAGGTCAAATGGATTTATAAGCTGTGCACAAGACAGCCCTGTGGTCTGAACTCAGTGTTTGACATAAGTTGCTACTTTTAGAATGTAGTTGAGTATTTTATAGCATCCTTAGAATCGCAACATTGTATAAATTTGTCAAATGACTACTAAAATGATGTATATAGTATCGATATTGTATCTGAAATTGTTAAACTCTAGTATAATAGACTATTTTGAATGGTGTTGATTCAAGCATTTGTAAGATTACAAAATAATGAAGTGAAAAGTTTTTTTTATAGTGGAGTATTATTCACCAGTGTTTAAGATTGTAAAACTTTAATGAATTGAATGGGATATTCTTGATTAACTGGATTTTCTTTTAATTACCATGACTATAGATATCACTTTTGATGTGAGTAGATTGGAAAGGGTTAACTTGTTAACTACATGGGCAGGTAACTATGGGTTTAAATAATGTGCATATCTATGAGGGTTGAGGTCTCTGAGGAAGTGCACTGACCCGAAATGCGTCAGACCTTGGACGCTGTTTTTATCAGTGTATCAAGATGTATTAAATAAAGTAACCTTTTTTTACCTATAAGTTGAAAATAAGCGATTCTTTCGAAAGGGCCCTTGAGTGTACCTCTGCAATGATCGGTGTGTAAAGTGGACACATTCTTCTTAGTGACGGACTCAGTGGGGAGATTTAACCGCTCCAAAGTATAAGCGTTAGGTCCAGAGCTGGATGCACCTGGGCAATGAAATAGGAACGATGAGCGGACTTCATTTATGTTGATAGTAAGAAGATACCGGGATTTGGCCTAACGGATGCGGGATTTACTTGGGAATCCCCAGTATATCGCTGGATTTATTGTAATGTCCCTCCATGGCTTCATAGTTGATTAACTATATACAGTAAATAAGAGCTTCCATGGGAGCAGTTGAGAGAACTGCAATTGTATAGCCCCAGCTATTAGGTCCCCTGTGAGGAAGCCCACTTGGCGAAATGTGCATTGGGTTTGGTTGGTGGTAGGTAAGAGTCCTTATATGGATGTAAGGGCGTTAGGTGGGATCCAAGGTTCTAAGTAAGGTGTCCCTATTTAAAGAAAAACTGGTGTGGAGGAAAATTTGTAATTAACGTGCTTGAAGAAGCGATTTCTGGAGTGTGATTGTGTGCCTGAATGAAGAGCCTCTGATGTGTGTTGTGAATAAAATCTGCTGTTAAAGTTTTCCATCGTGTTCCGTGTGGTGAGTACCAGTTGGTTTTACTTCCCCCTTAAATCTGGAAGCCCCTCCCACATGCTAATGACTTACTATTTCGTAAATGAGAAATTTTAAATATTGCTTTAATTCAGACTTAAGCCATAACAATGCAATATAATAAACATTTTAAGGAATATTTTATGTGAGGTTAGTACTCCAGCTTTTCACGGATGTAAATCTTATCTGATGTTATTATATAGTTGGGATCTATAATCCGGAAAGCTTGGGACCTGAGGTTTTTGGATAACGGATCTTTGGTTCACCATACCTCAATTATGCGATCCTTTAAAATTTAAAAACCCAATAGAATTACTTTGCCACATATATGGATTTATGAAGCTAAGGTAAGTTCAAGTACAAATTGCTGTTTTATTATTGCAGATAAAAATCATTCATAAAATAAGAATTATTTGCTTAAAATTGACTGGTGGGAGTCCCATTCTTCAGAGCTTCCTTGACAATGGATTTCTGGATAATGTAATACATTTATTCTAAATACATTCTAAATTACAGAAAGCCCTTTCCTATAATAGTCATCATACTTCCCAAATGTTTTTGTGGAGGTGTTTGCTGCATCTACTGAATAGTGAAATCCAAGTAAAAGTACTGTATGTTTGCTGTGGAGTATGAAATGAATTGGACTATAAAGATCTATGCGAACAGATCAGGCCTCTGGAATATTAATACGAATAGTGTTCTGCCGCTCTGGTAGCCTGTCTGACATTTTCTTCTACAGCTGGCCGAGTGCCTTGAAAGTATTGCTTGATATTATTGCAGGCGCTAGCATCCCACGCATACAGTAGTTTCACAATATCGGATTAATGAAAGTATAAAGTTTGAAATCATTTTAACTGCGTCAGTTCGTTATAAATCTTTATTCTTTTTACGTAAAATGTGTGTGTGCTTCTACATAGAGAGAGAGAGAGAGAGAATGCAATACATTTCATTGAATTCCGAGAGACATAAAGTACCATTGCTTTCTTTTCTTTTCTTCTCTGCCACTTCAATCTACAACTTTAGGCATATGCATTATGTGCTACATTAAAATAACAATAATTTTAAGAAAAAGACTACTGACTTGGAGTGAAGAGGCAAATTAGCTGTGATTCATTTCTAAATCAGGCTTTGCATATTGGGCCAGGCCTGTATAAACATGGATAAGCTATCAGGCAGTAAATACCAGTTTTACTGGGCAATTCTGCCTTTTCTAGTGGTAGGAAAATACATTTGAAAGAGTAGGCCTAAAATCAGTTTCACAGAGATTTTACATAGCATAATAAATATGCCCCAAACTGTCCTACACTGCTTCTTCTAAAGTATTATGGTGCATATTGGTGCAAAATGATTGACCCTCCCATTAACAGCATACACTCATATGTACCTGAGCAATACAGTAATTTACACTTACCTTTTACAGAGGATTAGTAAGAAAAACATGGCTGATGTTAAGCCACAGTATTGGCACATTTTCTATATTTGGCATACAAACATTTAAAAAATGTTGTTCAAAAAATGTTGCACTAAAATCTGTTTCTATTGTATGAAATCTTTGTACAGTGAAGATATCAAATCTTTTAATGGCATTTGGGATTGGATGCATGGCTCATCACCAGTACATACCAGTTTTGCAAAGAAAAATATGTTTTAGCTACTGTACAGTCCAATGATTGGACACCTATATAGCCCCCTATCTTACTGTACAGGGATTATGTATTACTATTAAAACTACATCCCTCTCAATATGTAATTTTGGCTAATGAGCAAAGCAACACAAATCAGTCAGGCACAACCTAGCACATTTCTTATTTATGGCTTGATATAATAGGCCTTTGTTGTGATTCACAAATTGTTTTTCCAGAAGAAATTGACATTTACTTAACAGAACAGCTGAAAGCACTGTTTGACATGAATTCCTTTAGGCCACTCTTTATACCCTCTGTGCCTCAAATCAAGATAAGATTAAAACATGATTAATCATCTGGTTTATGTCTACTCCCTTTGCTGCAACAATTTGTCCTACCAGTTCCTAGGGTGCAGGTACAAGTTCATTAGGCATAAACATACAGATGATAACCATGATAAAGTATTGTATCCCAAATAGAAACATTATCTTGTGCTAAGCTCTGTGAATGTTCTATATCACACCATTATATTTATTGTGTAAGAAGCTGCTTTTAGGACTAGCATCTTATTGTTGAGTAAAACAACAATGGGTAGTAATGTCAGAGCAGAGATTTAGACCCCTTCACAGGCATAATGGAATGGCACACAAACTGGGGATATATTTTCTCATTGAATACAGTATATAGTATATAGATATTTATGACCAAAAAAGGCAGCATACATCTTTTTGGAGATGGTGATGCTTTAAAATGTGAAAAGCAATAATCAAAGTATTACTTTAGTAAGCACAAATGTTTTTTTTTTCCTAGGTAATTTAGAAATGCTAGAAAAATGGGAACAACGAGTAATGAATCGTGGAGAATTATAACAAAAAGCTTTTGAGTTTGAAAGTAACATCACAGGAAGAATGCACAAATAAACATTTGCATAGCAGAGAACCTTTCCTGGCCCGGGGATGTTCAACCAGAACAGTATGGGCAATGGAACTATTCGAGCCCCAAAAAGGGAGGACAGTTGCCTCTTTTCCAGAAGGCGTGAGCACTCCTCGGGGGCTTTTAGCAAGTTACAAGAGACAGTGTTACTTCTGGAAGAGGAACTGAAGCAGAGATGGAAAGAGCTCCAAGAAAAGGATGAAAGAATCGTGCAGCTGGAGAAGGAACTGGAAATTAAAGTTATCCAGATAGACAAACTTCAGGATGCTCTTGGGCAAAATGTAAATCAAACGTCCCCAAAGGGCAGTCAAAAAAAGAAGCTTCTTAGTGTTATAAACCAAGGGCCTTCTCAGAACAATGAGAAAGCAGAAGAGGCCCACAGGCGTCAGAAAGCCAAGGAAGGAGTGTCAGCAGAGCCAACTTCACGACATTACTACAACCCTTCTTCTAAGAATCCTGATGTCACAACTGTGAGGAAAGATTCCAGGTGAGGTCATAAAGTGTTCCTCACAGTAGCTTAAAATTACACATCTGTTATTGGTCTGCAAGTGTCTGCTATATTATTAATATATATTCAATGGCAGAGTAAAAAAATGTGTTTTGAAGATCATTATTTATATTACTTATTGTTATTAAAATGCCATCCAGTTGTTAGGGTCACAGACCCTGAACATTGATCAAATAGATCAATCGTGAGGGCTCAGTTGTTTTGCTATTGATCTTGAGAGTTGCAGAACGAAAAAAATGTCAAAAAATCGCTTTAATAAACTCTTAAAGGAGAAGGAAAGGTAACAAAGTAGTTTATTGTCAGTAGATTAGCTACAATAGTGCAAGCTATAACATTGTTTATTTTGTAGAATGCTTTACCATACCTGAGTAAACAGCTCTAGAACCTCTCTGTTTGTTTAGGATAGTAGCTGCCATATTCACTTGGTGTGACATCACATCTAGCCTGGGTTTCCCTGCTCAGTCATAGCTCTGGGCTCAGATTACAGCAGGGAGGGGAGGAGGGAAGGGGAGAGGAGCAAACTGAGCATGCTCAAGCCCTACCCTGGAGGTTTAAGATGAAAACAGGAAGTCTGATACAGAAGCCCATGTGTACACAACTGAAGGACAGAAATGCAGTGTTTCTTTTGACAGAGGACTCAGAGCAGCATTACTTTGAGGGTTTACTGGTGTATTTATATAGACCTTTCAGATAAAGCTTACTTAATTTTAGACTTTCCTTCTCCTTTAAAAACATAGTTATTTACCATCAGCATATTTATGGTACTAGGAAGTTACGCGGTGCTTTACATTATTTTATAACAAACAGGGCCGAACTCACTAGAGCTTACAATCTAATGGGTTAGGGTATATTTGAAACATAAGGAATATGGAAAACAAATAGGTGATTTATAATACATTAATGTCTTATCAATTTACAATATGTTCATACATGATTCTTTCTATTTGTATTAGTGGTCTGAAACATTCACAGCAAGACAGGAAATGTGTAGTTCACCGATTAGGTGAGAATACTTTGTAACAGAAGCCTGCATTTATACTGGATGAGATAAATCTACAAATCCTTTTCCATCTGACAAGATGGACAGCCAAACAAAGGGCTGATGAAACGAGATGAAAACATAAAAGATACATACAGTACAATATTCTCAGTAAACAACTACAAAATAAATACAGTACAATATTCTCAGTAAATTTTTACTGTAACATTTTTAGAACTAGTATTTGTTCTCTAAAGTTTACAGTCATAGATTCAAAATATTACCCTCTGTCAGTAGATCAATTTTATTTTAAAAGGTTAAAGCAACATTAAGCACTTCTATCATGACTTTAATGGTCCTTTTCTAAAATGTCACATACGCAGAAGCCAGATGAAAATCATTGCTGTTACAAAGCAGTTTTCTCATAACATTTAAAATGGAATATTAGAATCTCTGCCTGAAGGTGATGACTAGGTACATCCCATATGTGGAGAATATTATTCTCTGGTTTCTTGAGACAGCGTGTAGATAAAATAATATTGCTGATAATATTTCTTCTTTACTATTAGATTCTGTGTATGTAGAATTAGATTTGTTAATGTTTTAAACGATATCATAGAGTTACTATTAAGCAGACAGCTTTAAGCAGACAGGGAATGCCAACCTATTTTTATCAAGGTTCTGATAGGTTGTGTAGTTCTACAAATGCTGCAGGACCAACATTATAATATGAAATTAAAGAGGTTTGGTTGCATTTCAAGAGACAGAACTCATAGATGGCAAACTATATCACCTGTAAAGTCATTTTGATTTTAAGGGAAATTCACTTTTTTTCCCATGTTTAATATGCCTTACAAATACCAGCATATAGGGGGTAATCTATTAATAAGAAATAACTAAATACATCTATCACTGAAATAATTAATTGTAAAAGGAAGAAATAATTGTCTAAACTACACTGACGAACCTTAATAATGGGAAATAATAGTCTGTAGACATGTTTAGAAACTAGCTTGGCTTTCCTTGAAACCAAATGGGAAAGCTTTATTTAATAGACGGTTCCATGAGGGGGGAAATTTTCCAGGAATGTTTTTGCTTTGCATATATATAATATAATATATAATATTCACACTTGTGTTTAAAGCCACTTTACAGAAATCAGAGGCTTGAAATAATAAGTTATGTGTTACATGATTTCAGACCTGTATAATATAAATGTTATTCATTTGCTGTCTAAATTAACAATGGTAATATTATGACTTAAGTGTCAGTCTTGCACTGTAGATTGATGACTTCTTACCAGTTTCACCATTTATTAGTGAAATTAACTAATTTATTATCACAGGATTTCGTTTTTGCAATGAAAAAGTCTATGCAACCAATATTGTACATGAATGTGGGGTATCTTCCAAGACGTGGACAGAATGAGAGACAGTTAGAGTATGTGGTCCATTCATTCTTTTTCTCTAGTCTAAATACTAAAAAAGCTGTAATTTGGTAAGAATTTCTATTTGCAATGCTACTTATACCTGGAAGCCCAGTCTAAGGGGCAATTTGGCAAAATACTGGATTATCATTTATTTATTCCCCTTTAAAATTCAGTTTTGGATGGCCTGCCAATTCTTTTCTTACTTCCCATTCACACAGGAAAGAAGGTGAAAAGCACTATAACCATACTGTATGTTATATTGCATTGTGTATAGGCTATTTTGAACAAGCACATTATGGATTATTCAATCATCTATAATTCTTAATGACAAGTGTTAAATTGTAGCTATTTGCACCTATTTGCAACTACGAGAGCAAGTTTAACAAACCACTACAATAAATTACAACTTTTCCTTTAAAGCTCTCCAGAAAAAAGGTGCCCTTTGATTAAGTTTAATATCATTTAATGTGTATCCATCCATAACTTCCTAAATCCAACTGTAAAATATATTTTCAAAGAATTATTTATTAATTTATTGTAATAAGAATAGAAGTTGATTAAGTGTGGTGCAGAGAGCTATTGGCCCTGAGAGTCCTTGGTAAAAGTCTGGTATTATTGTATAATAACTGTAATAATCATTTGGTATTTACTCTAAGAGATGTCCCCAGTTTTTTCAAACTGAAGAATGGTTTAACATTGCTCATTAACTAATTTTATTTTTCACTGTTTGGTGCCCCAAACCTTACTGCATTTCTCCAGGGTCTCCTCTAAATGTAACTGTGGTCCTGCTAAAGCAAAGCAGGGCCACAGTTTTCCTCATTGAATTGCATCAGACTCTGTTGGAAAATGTGGAATTGAATTAGGAGATAAGCTTTTCTCATCAAATTGAATTTATATCATGAGTAGTGCTATACATCTAGTACCATATGGTGCACAATTTCCTTTGACTGGACATTTCACTAGCTGCATGATATCAGCTGGGCTCTGGGAAAGATTTTTTCTTAAACACATTGATTCTTTAATGCATCTTTCTCTCCTTAGTTTTACCCTAAGCAAATTTTGCAATACCCTAAACAAATATCTTGCAATATTGTTTGTGATCTATGCTTTGCATCATGACCTAAAATAAAATGATTTGTGTTTTCACATGTCTTATAAAAATAAAAGAATGCCTTTGAGAAAGCTTGTTCTTTGTTTGTGACCTACTTAAAATAAACAAACCACTTTTCTGTTTCCCTAGTGCCAAGAAGCTAATCACGAGTGCCATTATGAGTAATGACTTTTTAAGGCAGCTTGAGGCTTCACATGTCAGGTGTATGGTGGACTGTATGTATGAAAGAGTATATAGTAAGTCACAGCTTGTTATTCAAGAGGGGGCAGCTGGAAACCATCTCTATGTATTGGCAGGTGAGGAGTTGTTTTTTTTTTCAATGCTATATTAGAATATTGTGTTCTCATGTACTCAAATTTAAGGGGATACCGTCATGGGAAAATTTGTGTTTTCTTTTTTTTTTAAACACATAAGTTAATAGTGTTGCTCCAGCAGACTTCTGCAGTGAAATCAGTTTTTGAAAAGAGCAAACTGATTTTCTTATATTTAATTTTGAAATCTGACACAGGGCTAGACATATTGTCAGTTTCCCAGTAGCCCAAAGTCATATGACTTGTGCTCTGATAAACTTCAATCACTCTTTACTCCTGTACTGCAAGTTTAAGTGTATCACCCCACTCCCCCCCACCCAGCAGCCTAACAAATGAACAATGGGAAGGTAACCAGATAGCAGCTCTAACCAGATAGCAGCTCTATACACAAGATGACAGCTCCCTGGTAGATCTAAGAACAGCACTTAATAGTAAAAGTCCAGGTCTCATTGTGACACCTTCAGTTAAAATGAGTAGGAGAAACAATAGCTTGTCAGAAAGCAGCTTCCTTCATTGCCCCCTCCCCTCGGATCGTGTACACGTGCATCATTTTTATCTCCAGCCAGAGCATTGGGATAGGGCGCATAAACCCTAGTGCTTTGGCTTGGTGCAAATAAAAGTGCAGCTGAGCTTGTGCCATGACCCGGACCTTTGTAGCCTTGTCGCAAATCCGGGCCTGCCCTTGTCAGCTGTCTGATCTGATTTCCTATGTAAGCAGTCTCACCCACAAAAATTAAATACCAATTATTTCTCCAGATAAATATTACATGACCAAAAGTAAGTGGATATTTTGAAGCATTGGAATTGGCCACACCAGTCATTGCCAATACAGGTGCTTGTACTCCATACAATGCCATTGTTGAAATGACATCTATGGGGCAATAATGTGGGAAGGTACTTCCCTCTTTCAGCACTATATTGTACAAATTTGTACAAAATGGGGTCTATACAAAACTGGTTTGCTGAAATGGTAGTTGAGAACCTGATTGACCTGCACAGAACAATAACCTTAACCCAAATCAACATCTTTGAGTTAAGAACACTGGTTTAAGCCAGGCCTGATCTCGCCATATTAGCTCACATGAATGAAAGCAAATACCATCCAACAATGTTCCTTCATCTAGTGGCAAGCCTTCCCATTAGAGTAGATGGAAAAGGCTGTTCTTGCAGCAAAGAGAGGACCAACTTCAAATGAATCTCCTTAGAATGAAATGTGGGTGGGGTGTGATCCAGATACTTTTCACCATACAGTGTAGATTATAAATTGAATATCTGATCATAAATATTGTTTTATTTTTTATTTGGTAGGCCAATGTTTTGTTGTTGTTCCTGCAACTCATCAAGTTGGCAAGACTTTTGCAGCTAATGCAATAAGTGCTAAGTATGCAAGCTCATTTTCACATTATAAATTAACATGAAGTAGGTCTTGGCAACCTCTTCTCTTTGCTCTTAGCAAAGATATGTGCTATGGCTACTAAGGTCAATAATACATTACTGTCCCCTTCAAAACATAGATTGTCTCCTAATGGAGCCTGGAACAAGCTCAGATCATAAGAAATTTCATTAGTAAAGGAAACTGTTCCATGGTGGATCTGACACCAATTAATATATACCTTTAAGATGCAGCATGAATGCAAGACTTCTTTGTTATTCTGTTTCCTACCAGTGACACCACTTTCTCAAATAATTTGGAGTGTACCTCTTATTGTAGCCCAATCATTTACTGTAGTAATAGTGATTCTATAAAATTCTATATGAAATAGTTAGATGCAATACCATGTATGGGGTATAATAAAACAACCCTGCCACTAACAAGGGAAGGTAATAGACAGATGTATACCCTGTCTTAAAACTATAATAGTTTTGTTTGTGAACATACAAAAAGTTCTGCTAGCTGTCTACCGAGCCAGTAATAAACAAACAAATTTAAGGATGGATTCATTTTGTAATCATTTAGTTCCATCTATGCGGTTTATTATATGAAGCTTACACTGCATGACATAAAACAAAGTAACTAACAGGAGGTTTACCTAAAGAAAGCATTAATAAAGTGGTGAAAGTGATGAGTGTACTAAACAATAAACATACTGTGCAAATTCACTGCAGAAAAAAAATGCTTTGTAATTAACAGGATTATTTAATCCCTACAGATGGTTTGCTTGATGTTATTCAAAACAGCAGGTTGCTTGGCCAGATGCATCCTGGGACTGCTTTTGGAGAACTGGCAATTCTATATAACTGTAAAAGGACTGCTACTGTGAAAGGTATGAGTCTGGGTGTAAACACATTAATAAATACATATATATCACACAAAACAGTTTTTTTTTCCTGTAACATTTTTATGCCAACTCCCCCTAAGCATCTCCTTCCTACAGTTTATGCAATGTATATGAAAATATATTTAAAAATACTGCATTCTCTAAAAAATTAAGAATACTTTCATCTGTGCCACAGTGAAAGCAATATATTTATTGTATTTCAATAGATATGAAGGATTAGGCCCTCTCACATATGTAATTACTTTTTCAGTTTCTTCCTGTTATCTTTATTAAAACAATGATATTACGAACTAATGAACCATACACAATAAAGTATTTATCCAGTCAGTGCTCTGATAAACTCAAACATGCAGCAAATCAGTTCATCATTTAAATGGCTTTCTATTTTGACTGAGACTCAATTACATCAAAAACTGATTGTCCAAATTCTTTGTTAGGGGGACATGCACGTAACATTACTTATAAAGTCTGATTGGAGAATGAGCTTTACATAGGGAACTCTGCATTCTTTTCTGCTACAGAAAGAGGATTTGGTGGCATTTCCTTGTAACATAAAGAAATGGCTATTTTGGGTGTTCATTTCAAATTGCATTCCAGTTTTCTTCTGCATTTCAAATTAATTCTAAACACATATCCCTTAGACTTATTTCCATACATTTTAAGTAATATATTAATTGGTTATCTGAAAGGTTTATAAGTGAGAATATCACACAGTTGTTTATAAATGTTGTTGTATCTGTTTTGGCAAAACTTTTTTTTTTAAAATGTTGAATATTGGGCATCAAAGGTCACGATGGTCGGTTTCGCTTAAAAATTCGGTCAATTTTAGTGATTCGTGGTTTTTTTCCTATGGAATACTCGGTTGATTCAAGTTTTATAGGTTGTTCACCCAGAATTCACTGATTCGACCTTTGAATGATAAATACCCCCTTAATGTTTTGGTGAAGATAACTACAAACGGCCTACTCATCTCTTATTGTCAGTGACATTCATTTGGTAACACCTTGTTTGGAAGAAAGGAACTATATAGAAAACAGGATTGGAGGTATTTTCCTTAAAGGGGATCTAAACCAAAAATAGTGAATTGGAGTAAACGTATACAAAGTTTTATAATAAGAGGCTGATTTACTACAACTCAAATTCATCACATTTTTTTCTGAAAACAAACTTAGCCTAACTCCCTTCCACAAGTTATACTAATTTGTCGATAATTTTTCTTGAAACAAATTGAAGCGACAACAAAATCGAGTGTCAATTTGTATTGTATGATTAATGCTCCGAAAACTAAATTTTATTGAATTTTCGATGCGAAAACTAGACTTTTTCGGTTTATCCAGCGCAGATCACGGTGTGAAGAAACAACTTTAGGGACATCTGCAATTGTCTTCTACATGACCTAAACAGGTTTGAGATGGCGTCTTTTTGGATTTGACTTTATAGCAACCACAGACTCCAAAGTTCAAAGGTACCTTCACATCCTGTATCCCAAACCCAGAACAAATGACAAGGTTCTGGTGACGGTTCATGCTTCTGCCAATAACAGCAGCCTTTCACGTCGGGAGGAGTCCTTCCCTACACGGATGCTGCCAGGTCTTATAGTTCGAGAACCAAGGCAAGGGTTCTGGACGGGCAAGGGAACCGGAACATGTGTCAGGAAGTATGGGGAAAGAATAAGCATATGTAGTTGTGGAACAGACTTAAAATGGAGTTAAATGCCAATCAGGCAGTGCAGTACAAAATCAGGAAGCAGAAGTGTAGTCAAGGACACAGACCGGAGTCGAACCAATCAGTAAACGCAGTATAAAGTCAGCATCTGGAAGAATAGTCAATAACAGGCAAGGGTCAAGAACAGGAAACCAGACAATAAGCTCACCCAGGAACTATCTCACAATAGACCTAAGTTGGGCAATGGAAAAACAGGCAAGGCGCCTTTAAATATTTGAATTTTGCCCCAAGCATGATGACATCAGACGCGGCACACCAAATAAAAGGACGCGTGTACCAAAACTTGACAAAACAGAAGAATGCAAGCGTCCCCATGAGGAGACCAGCGGGGTCTCTGCCGCCCCACTAGACCACCAGGTATCGTTACATTACCCCCCTCTAGAGGGTGCCACTGGACCTCTAGGCTTACGAGGGAATTTAACATAAAACTGATGTTTGAGATGGTCAGCATGGAAATCAGAGGCTGGAAAATTGATAATGAAGAAAAAACTTTGTTCTGAATGATTAGAACCAATGGACCTGATAAGATCTTTGGATGGGGAAGGCACTAACCCACAACCTAAAGAGCTTCAATCGTAACAGCATGACCTAAACAGAACTCCCCAGACCTGCATAGGTTTTGCTGTTTCCCAGCCTCTTGGGACAGGTGTTATGAAAATGCCCTGTATACCCACAATACAGACACAACACATTAGCCCACCCATGGCCCTTTTCTTTAGAGCACAAATGGGTAAAACCCAATCACATGGGTTCCTCTGAAGGCCTAGGGACTGAAACTTCAGATTTGGGTACCAACTCTGAGGGGATATTATAAGGGATAACAGCAGGGATTGATGCCTCCTGTCTATTTGTATAGTGAGGTGCATTAAGGAATCAAGGGAGAACAGAGCAGGAAAATTAACTAGTCTATCTTTGATAGCATTAGCTAGCCACAGGATTACGGATTGCTGAGTCTGCAGAGGCAGAATGATGAGGGTCATTGTAAATAATAGCCATGGCCTTGAAGAAGGTATTGAGAGTGACAGGTTGGCTTAGAAGGGGATAGGGTAAATGCCCACAGCTGTGGGTCCCCCTGGAGTAAGGTGATGACAAAATTTGCTCTGGACTCGTCAGTGGGGAAGGAGCGAGGTAGGAACCCAAAATGTAATTTACAGGCCTCCTGAATGGTGAAGAATTTGCTATGATCTCCACTGAACTTTTCAGGGAACAGACTGGGTTCAATACCAATGAGTGCAGTATGGAATCAGGAACCAGAAGCGTAGTCAAGGACACAGGTGGGGTCAAAACCAATCATTAAATACGTTATCCAATTTGCAGTGCTCATCCTTCTGATGTACACCTGATATGGGTGTCAGGTGCTTCACCTGGATGACCTTCTCCTAGCCAACAGGTCCTGTATCCAATGCAAAAATAAACCGGCAGCACACTGATTTGACATGCAAGATAAGGGCAACTTTTTGGACCCCACTGGGCCCTTTATCAGGCTTGATAAAGGTCCCAGTGGGGTCCAAAATATTGCCCTTATCTTGTTTGTACATGGGTTAAATAAACAAGAAATTCACTTGCTTCACTTCAAATCCGTTTACTTCAGGATCCAGAAGAATAGTCAGTAACAGGCTAAGCTTGGTACAGGCAGCAAATCAGCAGATGTCAGGGACAGGCAAGGGTCAAGGAAACCAGATAATAAGCTCACCCAGGAACTTTCTCACAAAATACCTGAGATAAAAGGACAAGGCGCCTTTTGAATATTTGAATTTCGCACCAAGCGTGATGACATCAGATGTGCATGCCAAAATATAAATGCAACTAAACAGAAGAATGTGGGCATCCCCGTGAGGAGACCGGCAGGCTTCCCCACCACACCACTAGACCACCAGGTATCATTACAGTTACTTACCCCAAATTCAGTTAATAAATTGATCCACTGACAAATTATTTTGCTGACTCAAGCTAAGTCCTCTTAGTAGACTGGTTTTTAAAGCCATGATTGCGGACTAAAGAGTCATTCTATAAGGTTGTGATGAAAAATGTAGTTACATTACAAACCAGGTTCCTGCAGATTTTTTAGATATTAATATTCTCGTATCCTGTCACCACCTTTGGATGCTCTTTGGAGTTTGTTTCAATTCAAACCTCTGGGGGTTTGCACAAGTTACGAAAAATATTCACAAATCCTTTTATGTTTGTAAAAATGCAACTGACAAATAATAAATAACCCAGAACTAAAGAAAATACTAGAAGGTTCTAAAACATCTCTGAAAAGAAAATAATGAAAATGAATTACAAATTTTGATAAATCTGCCCTTATGGTTTTACCTTTTCTTTACTATGAGGAGATTTTTCATAGAATGAGATAACGGCAATGCTTCATTGTGAGGAAAGTACTTCCAGCTGTGTGAGCAGTTTTGTTAGAATAATCTACCCTCAACACATTTTTTTTTATCATGTTGCATGGCAGATTTGCTTTTATTGTATAAATGATTTATTAAGCTTTTTTAAATTATATATTAATATGCATTTATAGTTAAAAAAAAGTTGAAAGAAATATAGTAGTAGTAGTAGTAGTAGTAATAATAATAATAATATTATTAATAATAAAAAGTCTGGTGTGGTCAGGGTCATGCTACTGTGGGTTTATGAGATCTGTAGCTAGGTTTAGAAGATCCTACACAGACTAGATATCATTATAGATTTTTCAGTAATATGACTTTTTAGTAATATGACTTGTTTGCTCTTCAAGGCCTTTCTCAAAGTAATAACAGACAAAAAACAATGCATTAAATACCTATGATGGCGGGAAAAGTTAATTGGCTGATTTATCATCATTACTAAGCGTCGAATAGTATAGCTGAAAATACAGAAAGTATGTTAATGCACCAAAATAAAAATATAAAAAATACACAAATGACAATTTCATTATAAAAACTCCCCTGTTCGGCTAGATAAGGAGATGCTTAAGAACAAACTTTGTAACAATTGTTAAACATATTTGTAACTATTTAAATATTTCACACCACTATGTTAAGATGTATAGATAATGTTACAAAGTAACAATGATGAGTGTAGATGAAAGGTCTTGATTTTGTGCGCCCCCTATAGCGATGAATAAAATAAAGAAAATATTGCATTGGAGCATACTATGGGGCACATTTACTATTGGTCAAATATCGAGGGTTAATTAACCCTCGATATTCGACCCTCGAAGTTAAATCCTTCGACTTCGAATATCCTAGAATTCAACATCGACTTCAAATTGCCTAGAAAGCCTATGGGGACCTTCCCCATAGGCTAACATTGGTGCTCGGTAGGTTTTAGGTGGCGAAGTAGGTGGTCGAAGTTTTTTTTAAAGAGACAGTACTTTGACTATCGAATGGTCGAATAGTCGAACGATTTTTAGTTCGAATCGTTCAATTCGAAGTCGAAGGTCGAAGTAGAAGGTCGAAATTCGAAATATTTTTCCTTCTAATCCTTCACTCGAGCTAAGTAAATGTGCCCCTATGTGTGCAGAGTTCAGAAGCGGCAAGTGTAAAATGATTGTTTTAACAACCTATCCTTCACAACCTATCCATAACCTATCCATAACGGTTGTTCTAAACTAAAAGGTGATGTATAATTATGTTAGCTGGTGGATCACCACTCTGGGGATCACTGAGGTGCCCCAAAATATACTTAATATGTGTATGTAAATAAGCATATATTCCACATAGTGTTAACCCTAATTGTGTTAATTTCTACTTATTCCAATATCAAATGGTAAAGGTGTAACAGCGCCATAAGTATAACCATGTGCATAAATTATACAACATCAAACATCTAAAATTACCCAATTGAGCAATGTCAGTGTATAAAGAATTTTTTCAAAAAACGATAAAAAATAAAAAAGCAAAAAAGAAAGAGTATTCAGAACTGTGAAGAAAGTCCCCAAGTGTTGGTTCAAATGTCCATATAGTCACCGGCTAAACCCGTCAAATGAAATCGGTGACTGGAGAAAATGGGCACGGCGAATGGGTTGCTAAACGTGCTTGATGTAATGCAGAAATATCAAACCCCATCCTTCACCTTCAAAAGCTATATATATATACATATTTATGGGTAGAAGTAATTAAGGTGAAACCAATAAAAAAACAAGTTTCAGTTTTTTGAGACCTACAACCATTGAAACAATGTAGAAAAGGGAGATCTAGATACAGATAAAGACATATAATGGCAGACAATATGAAAATGTAATCTTTTTTAAAAAATGAAATGTGGAGGCCCTACTTCACATATGCAAATCAGTATTCAGATTTGGTTCAGACAGGACAGAATTGGCCAAATCCTGTTGAAAAAGGCCGAATCCTGAACTGAATCCATGATCCATCCCTACTGGAAAACCATTATCCAAAAAGCTACCATTATAAAGGGATAGTTTCCCTTCCAAACACATTTTTCAGTTCAGCTGTTTTTAGATTTACCAGAAATAAACACTTTTCAATGACTTTATATTTTCTATTTTTGACCTTTTTTAATATTCAATTCAAAGGTTCATTTTCACCTTCTTATGTCTTTCTGAAGCAGCTCTGGGGGGGGGGGATGTAAGACTCTGTAACTGTAAATTATCTTTGACCCTGCTGAGCAGAATCCCTGAGTTTCATTAAAAGCAGCTGCTAGAATTGTTACAATAATTGCTAATATTCCACAGATGCTGCTGAGAAATGTATCAACTGATGTAGCAAATGGTAACAGTTCAGAATCTGCCCCTGGATTACTGAGCTGCCAGACGAAAACACCAGAGAGGAACATAAAACTTTGAACTTAAATTTTGAAAAAAATACGTCAACAATAAAACATGGAAAGCAATTTAGAAAAAGTCTTTATTTCTGAAAATAACTGAATTGAAAAAACTCTTTGGAAGGTGAACCACCCTCTTTAAGCAAATAATTCTAGTTTTAAAAAATTGTAATATTAATATTAAACATTAATTAATATTGATATTAAAACAGTACCTTGTACTTGAGACTCATTGGACTACATGAATCCACATTGGACACAAAACAATACTATTGGGTTTAATTAATATTTAAATGCTTTTTAGTAAACTTAAGGAATGGGGATCCAAAATACATAATGACCCCTTATCTGGAAAACCCCAGATCTCAAGCATTCCAGATAATAATAGTAGTAATTGTATAAATGTATAAATATTTATTTAGTTATGTTGAACCTACAAGTTCCAGTGAATTGAATTGAGAATATTGTTGCTCTTTTTGTTACAGGGATTGGGTTTCCTTATGTTAAAGGTTATACAGGTATGGGATCTAATATCCAAAAAAACTTGGGACATATTTTGTACAATAAATTGCAGAGCATGATACCTTAAAAGGGTGGTTCAAATTTTAGTATGTTATAGAATGGTCAATAAAAGCAATTTTTCAATTGTTCCTTATTTAAAAAAAATAATAATAATAATTTAAAAGCAAGTATTTGCTTTTGTTTGACTCAAATGGGGATCACTGACCCCAGTAGCCACAAAACTTTTGCTCTGCAAGACTACAATTTTATTGTTATAGCTACTTTTAATAACTTATCTTTCTATTCATGTCCTCTCCTATTTATATAGTAGTCTCCTATTCAAACCAGTCTCTGTTGGTATTTTGAACCCTAGCAACAAGACTCCAAACTCGAGATCGTCTGAACTTAAAGTGAATTAATAAAAAAAAAAATTCAAATAGAAAATGAAGACCATGTGTAAATTGTCTCAGGCTATTACTTTTATGTCATACTTAAAGTTTACTCAAAGGTAAACAACCCCTCTAAGAAATAACATTAATTCAAAAACAAACTAAATGGATTTGTGCTATATCTAAGTTATGATAAAGTACAATGTATTGTTTAATTTTTATAAGGACAAAAATCTGTCAGAATGATTATATTGTTTACTTAAATAGGACTCTATGGTAGCTGGCATGCAGGGCTTTCTGGGTAACAGATTATGGGATAATGAATTCAACCCATATAGTATATCATCTAGTGGGTATATAATCTTGTGGCCAGTTTAAATATTCCATCTTCTGTCTAGTGTAGTCATTTCCACTTCCATTCTTTTCTTCCCTACATCATAACTACTATCGTGTCTTATTCTTTTCTTTCATTTTCTCCAAGATTGCCTTGTGACTCCCAGTTCCCTCAAAGGCATCTAGTTATTCAGGGAGTGAATTGAGATATCTCAGATGGTGTAATGTCTGCATGTCATAAATATGGCAATTGCTTGTGGGAAAAAAAATACAACTCAACAGGTAGTTTGGTAAATCACTGTGCAGTGTTATATTCATGCTGAGTGATTTTTTAATGAAAGCATTCAAACTGACAGTCAAAATGAATGAGCACAATAGGTGCACCTTCACCTCTGATAAAATGTGTTTTAGTCTTTAGGGGCTGTTAGAAATTAGCATGATTGGGGATGCTGTGCAAATTACAAAGATTTGATGTGGAATCTTGAATAAGTAATTTGGAAAGGATTTTAGCAGGGCTAGGTTTTGTAAGATTGAAAGCGATGGGCAGATTAGGAAGACTAAAATGTATGAATAGAGATTTGGACCCTACAGTGAACACAATTAATTAAACCGACTAGAATGATGATATACAGTATATTGATGGATATATAGATAGATAGATAGACAGACAGACAGACAGACAGACAGACAGACAGACAGACAGACAGACAGATAGATAGATACTGTGTTACTGTGACTTTGGATATTCACTCCCCAATAAAAGAATTTTGCAGACTTAAGACTGCGGATTTGTCCTGCATTCTAACTAGTGAGGGGCGAATTTTGGCTGTTTCGCTTCGCTGAAAAAATTGCGATTTTCCAGGGAAATTCGCAAGCGGCGAAAAATCAGTTTTTGACACCGGAGTTTGTTTTTGGATGCTGGCGTCCAATTTTATTAGACGCCGGCGAATTTTTGCTGGAGTTTCACGAATTTATTCGGCAGTGGCGAATCGCGGGGATTCGCCGCGTATTTGCACCTGGCGAATAAATTCGCCCATCACTAATTCTAACCCTTTATGAGCAATTCAATAGGGTATCAACACAGGATACCCAGCAGGACTACCATTAAGCAATTAATCGGTGAGCTACAGTTCAGATAACGTTTATTGGTAAGAATGCCAGATGCCATGTTGCTGTCTATAGTTGATACATTCTCTATAGGTAGCTAGAGCAGCAAGTCTAATTTCTGTAAATTACGTTTTCATCTATTTATTGATCTTATTCTTAGAAAAATCACACTAAAAATCTGTACATAAAAATGTACTTTAAGGAGAGAAAGCCTTCAAAGTAAAATGATTCCAAGTATAGTGAAAATCTAACATTTGAAGAACTAAAGATACTGTATTGTCCCAAAAGTACAGTAAAAGAAGTACAAGGATGTGGTTCTTACAATATGACCACATTGCTGTAATAAAGGATTTGAGGATGACATTTCACAGCCCAGAAATTGTTAACTAGGGCAGAAAAACATAAGATCATCTTAGAATTCACAGAGCCAAGAAGATTGCTAAGGAAGAAAGAACATGGAGATAGCGAGGATAATATTTCTGCATTTGTCTCAACCGGAGAAATAAGCGCAGCGTAATGGATGAAGTGATAGCAAGTGCAACAGGAGCGTGTCTAAAACACAACTATTTATTCCTGAATCCAAGTTTGAGCAGACCTCACTTCTCCTATCACTTCTTAAAATTAAATTCCAGTGCCTGGATTGACATTACAATTGTATTTATTTTCTTAATTATAACAAGTTCATTCTTATTTTGATTTGCTTAGGATTAACAGACCAAACAAATTTTCATTCATTCACAGCGTCATGAAATGTTTAAGCCTTTCACTCAGCACTGGGCCATTTAAGCCAATGGTTTAATATGAATACGGTAAGTGTAGAGGATACAAGTATTTGGTCATACTGCTACATACAAGTAAATGCACTTTAAGTAAATTCTGCTGTGAAACTCTAATTAAAATTTCAGATGCAGAAAAAGTCTTGAATGGAATCCCAAGAGTACATCAAGTCCGTTGCTTAAAGGAACAGTAACATCAAAAAATGATTTGTTTTAAATTAATACAAATATAATGCAGTGTCGCCCTGCACTGGTAAAACTGTTGTGTTGCTTCAGACAAACTACTATTGTTTATATAAATATGCTGCTGTGTAGCCATGGGGGCAGCTATTCAAAGGAGAAAAGGCTCAAGTTACACAGCAGATAGCAGATAAGCTATGAAGAACATAATGTTATCTGTTATCCACTATTTAACCTGTGCCATATAGCCTTTTTTCAATTTCTGCCATTGCTACTCAGCAGCTTGTTTATATGAACTATAGTAGTGTTTCTGAAGCAAACAGATCAGTTTTACCAGTACAGGGCAACACTACATGATATTACTTTAAAACACTTTTTTTAACAGCCCCTCTCTTGCTAGTATATCACAACCAAATAAAACATGAATAATTTTCTGACTGCTCGATAGTAGGGGTTGTCAAAAGCCCTAAAGATGAGAAAAAACAACCATTTTTGGTGTTGTACGAAGAAATCAGTTGGCCTTCACCAAGTACAGTATCTTTATCAATTTTGATATTTTCATTACATATCTCCTAACTCTAAAAAGCAGCAACTCCTCCTAACAACACAAAAAACAGCCTAATGATAAGATTCTGACTGGCCAGCACATTGTGCCATTAAAGTTTGTATTCTTCCCTCTGTTGTTAGGCATTATGCTGAATTCATAAATAAATTTTATGTGAATTTCTATGAAAGCCAATTCAGTAACTGTTCAAAACAAATGATTGAACAAATCACCATATACATCAGGTTCTTATGCTCCCACACCTTCTCTAGCTATTATGGGATTTGCAAACAGATAAACCACTCAGAAGTTTCCACTTGGGTAGTTTTTAGAGTAAATTGTTTTCGAACAATTGCAAATAGGAACATTACAGCTTAACTCAAAGTGCCATTTGCACTTAATAGATGATTTAAGGATACAAAGAACAAAGAGGCTAAATAGTTGGGAAAATAGATTATAGTATGTAAAGAAAAGAGACTAGGAGAATAGAGGTTGAGTGAGGAGAGGAAGAAAAATAGTACTAAGAGTGGCCCCTGGTCTAAGATTAATTGGTGGGCCCCTGGTCAAAGGTTTTTGGGTGGGCCCCTGGTGTCCCAGTCCGACACTGGTCATTTGCCTTTTAATGACTAAACAACTTGACCATGATAAATAGCAAAACTGACACTTGAAACTCTAAAATACTGTAGGTTGTTCAGTATTACATCTTTATTCTAAATCCTGTATTATATATAGAGTGTTTTATGCTCATTTGATTATAATATCTGTCACTTTTAGGTGACATGAATGAACTCTTGGATGCCTTACTGACCAGTAAAAGTTTCCAGAGAACACAAGGGCATTCATTATAACAAAATGAGGTGTCATTCATAATATGCAAAAAGGTCTCTGTGTTCTTAGGGACCAATTTAAGATTGCTTGTGACTTTTAGC
This sequence comes from Xenopus laevis, assembly GCF_017654675.1. Classification (NCBI taxonomy): domain Eukaryota; kingdom Metazoa; phylum Chordata; class Amphibia; order Anura; family Pipidae; genus Xenopus; species Xenopus laevis. The sequence continues at coordinate 43,295,397 of NC_054383.1, read as the reverse complement.
CAAACTTTAAGGAAATCCCACAGGAGTTTAATAATCCTGCAGGGTTTCATGATGAAAAAAACTATCTTTGTCATTTTACCCAAACAGGCTTTTGAAATTAAAACTTTGGCAGCTTTTTGCAAAATCTAAGTGGTTTTTTTTTTCAATTTAAATGTTTCTTGTTTTTTGAAAGTTAGTAAACTCATTGCAAATGATAACTATATTTAGTTTGTGCTGCATTTCAGTTTTTTCATGTTTGTGATTGAGTTTTTGAGATGATAGGTTTTGGGTTTTTTTTTTATAAATAAGGGCACATTTAAGTTTGATATTGAGTTTTTGAGATATTTTTTAAATTTGCAAATTTAAATTTTGATAAATAGGCCCCATTGAGCTATGAAGTTGTGAAATTATTTTCCTGAAGTGGGTGTACTGGCACATTAGTTAGAACATTACATTGAGAAATTACAGTGCACTCTAGAACAGTATTTATAAAACTATTTAATTTCCCTGCAAAAGGTTTTAAAGGAATTGTTCAGTGTAAAAATAAAACTGGGTAAATAGATAGGCTGTGCAAAATAAAAAATGTTTCTAATATAGTTAGTTAGCCAAAAATGTAATGTATAAAGGCTGGAGTGATTTGATATATAACGTCTCAGTCAGAACACTACTTCCTGCTTTTCAGCTCTCTTAGTTTACACTGACTGGTTACCCTGGTTACCAGGCAGTAACCAATCAGAGACTTGAAGGGGGGCCACATGGGTCATTTCTGTTGCTTTTGAATCTGAGCTGAATGCTGAGGATCAATTACAAACTCACTGAACAGAAATGTCCCATGTGGCCCCCCTTCAAGTCGCTGACTAACTCAGAGTTATAGAGCTGAAAAGCAGGAAATTGGATTCTGGCTGTTTTATTAGACATCTGTTCACTCCAGCCTTTATATATTACATTTTTGTCTAACGAACTATATTAGAAACATTTTTATTTTGCACAGCCTATCTATTTAACCAGTTTTTATTTTCACACTGAACTGTTCCTTTAATAGTTAAAGTACTGCTGTTTTATCTCTTTTACACCATATATACTTTTATTTGTTTTAATTATGCTTTTTTTTTTAAATATCTATTTTAGTGGAATAGAAAGTACATTATACTGTTTCCTTTGAATAATTAAAGTGAGCTTTATAGTTTTGCTATTGCATTTTATATAAACAAGGGGTAGAGTATGTTCACTTTGACAAAACATATTAGGACAGTTTTGTACCTTGCTTCTCTGAAATTTGCAACTATTACCCAGGGGCGTAACAAGTGCAGCAAGGAGGGGAATTTGAACACCATAGAAGAATCAGCCTCCCTTTTCCCCAATGCCCCCCAAGGTCTACTTCCTCTATAGTTACACCACTGCCAGTAACCACAATTGCAGAATGGAGTGCAAAGAGTTGCATCAGTATTAGCCAATTCCTGCACATTGCACCGCACCTTGACAGAGGGGTGTCAGTGGGTTGAAATAATAGACTCCTGAGTACAAAGCTCTTTCTGAGCACAATGACCAAAAAGTTTTGGGGCTTAACAATGCACAGAGAATAGAGTTCAATTGTTCAAAGCATTAAAAAAAATATGACACATTGGTAAAACTTGTAAATGATTTAATTAATGTGTCAGTTTGTTAATCACTTCCCTGGCTGCTAGGAATCTCTAGATTACCCAGGTGACACTGTAATATTTATCATTTCCGAGTTTTGGAATGTTGGTCTATTTCTTTAAACCCATTGGCCAGTATAAAGATTGTAAATAAAGTCCTACAGTAATCCTATGTCATGTAACGCTACCATGAACACCAATATCTTTGCTTTGCAGCTGTGACTGATTCAAAAATCTGGGTCCTGGACAGGCAGGTTTTCCAGAACATTATGATGAGTTCAGCTCAGGCCCAGCACCAAGAGTACTTCAGCTTCCTTCGCAGGTATGTTGGACCATTATTTTTATAATACAGATTCTCATACTATATAGAACACAGTGTGGCTGATTTGCTATAGGTATGGGACCTGTTATCCAGAATGCCTGGGGTTTTCCAGATAAGGGATTTTTCCATATCCATACTTTGGCGGCTAAAAATCAATTAAACATTAAATAAACACACTAGGATTGTTTTGCCTGCAATAAGGATTAATTAAATTTTAGTTGGGATAGAGTAAAAGGTGCTGTTTTATTATTACAGTGAAAAAGGAAATCATTTTCAAAAATGTAAATTATTTGATTAAAATTTGCGTCTATGCATACCTCCCAACTGTCTCGTTTTCAGGGGGACAGTGCCACTTTTGACAGCTCACCCCACAGTCCAACATTTGTACTGAAAAGTCCTGATTTTCTCTGCCCTGAACAGCCAAAAAAAGTTTCTAATTTAATTGGCTTATGGCATGGCAGAGAGCCCAGAACAGCCAGCAGGTGCAACTAAGATACTTTCGTAATAAATTTTGAAATAAGCAAATAAGTAATTGTCACAATTTAGATAAACTGGTCTCTTGGGAAAACTTAGACTCACAGCTGAAAGGGCAATTCACCTTCATTAGCAAAACTGTAATAACTGGAAAAAAAACACAGAATATGTTCACACTTTCATAACCTGCCAAATTTTGTAAAATGAACATGGTAATTAGGGGGTGTGGCCACAAAAATGGGCATGGTCAAAAAACAGTTGTCCCTCTTTTTATTTCCAAAATGTTGGGAGGTGTGTCTATGGGAGATGGCTTTTCGGTAATTCAGCACTTTTTGGATAATAGGTTTCCATATAATGGATCCTATATTTGTATTTTATTATTATTATTAACATGTATTTATATAGCGTCAACATATTGCGTAGCACTGTAAAGTAACTGTGATTATACAACTACATCACATGAATTACATACATAGAATATATGGAGTAACAAACATCACAATCAATACAGGTACAAAGAGGTGAGGAAGGCCCTATGCATAGGCATACAGTCTAAAGGGAAGGGAGTAATACACAAGGTGTGGGAGTGGGCAAGATCGAAGTAAGTGGGTGAGAAATGTGGTGTTGTATGTGGTGTTGCGTTTGGTAGTTAAGCAGAGTGAGGGTAGGCTTCTCGAAAGAAGTGCGTTTTCAGAGATTTTTTGAAAGCAGAAAGGTTGGGAGAAAGTCGGACAGATCGTGGGAGAGCGTTCCAGAGGAGGGGTGCAGCCCTTCCAAAGTCTTGAATGCGAGCATGTGAGGAGGTAATGAGAGAAGAGTTGAGTAGCAGGTCAGTAGAGGAGCGAAGTAAGCAAGTGGGTGAGTATATAGAGATGAGTTCAGAGATGTAGGGTGGAGCAGAGTTGTGAAGTGCTTTGAAAGTCAGTGTCATTAATTTGAATTTGATTCTGAAAGGCAACGGAAGCCAGTGCAGGGATTGACAGAAGGGCGAGGCAGAGGATGAGCGGTTGCTGAGGTGTATGAGCCTCGCAGTAGTGTTCATTATGGACTGGAGAGGTGACAGTCTCTGGAGGGGGAGGCCAATTAAAAGAGAGTTACAGTAGTCTAGACGCGATATGATGAGAGAGTGAATAAGAATTTTGGCAGCGTCTTGGGTGATAAATGATCGTATTTTGGATATGTTCCTTAGGTGGAAGTGACATGATTTAATAAGTGACTGGATATGAGGAGTGAATGACAGGGCAGAATCTAGGATAACCCCAAGGCACCGGGCCTGGGGAGAGGGGGTGATAGTGGAATTGTTAACTATGATGGATACTTCGGGGATGCTACTGGTGTTTCTTGGAGGAAAGAGAACCATTTCAGTTTTAGAGAGGTTTAATTTAAGGTAGCGTTGCGACATCCAGGTAGAGATAGCGGACAGGCAGGAGGAGACGTGAGTTAGGAGTTCTGGGTTGAGATCAGGAGATGAGAGATAGATTTGAGTATCGTCAGCATAGAGGTGGTAGTGGAAACCATACGAATTTATTAATTTGCCAAGGGAGGAAGTATAGAGGGAGAATAGTAATGGTCCCAGGACAGAGAGGGGAGAGGGGAGAAGATGATACTCCATTGTAGGAGACACTGAAGGAACGATTGGTGATGTAAGAAGAGAACCAGGACAGGGCTGTGTCACGAAGGCAAAGCGACTGGAGGGACTGGAGGAGGAGAGGGTGATCTACAGTGTCAAATGCGGCTGAGAGGTCAAGCAGTATTAGTAGTGAGAAATGATTGTTGGCTTTAGCGGTTAAAAGGTCATTAGTTAGTCGAGTCAGGGCAGTTTCCGTGGAGTGTTGTGGCTTAAAACCAGATTGTAGGGGGTCCAGCAGGTTATTGTCAGAGAGGAATGAGGTAAGTCGGTTGTAGACTAGGTGCTCAAGTAGTTTAGAGATGAAAGGTAGCAGAGAGATAGGTCGGAGGTTGTCAAGATTGGAGGGATCAAGAGAGGGTTTTTTCAGTGGGGGTGACAAGAGCATGTTTTAGTTGAGAAGGAAACAGTCCAGTTGAGAGTGAAAGATTAAATAGGTGAGTTAAGGCTTTGATTAGACAAGGATTGGTATTGCGGAGAAGTTTCGAGGGAATTGGATCAAGCGGGCAGGTGGTAAGGTGAGAAGAGGCCAGAAGCTTTGAGACTTCCTCATCAGTGACAGGGGTGAAGGAGCACAGGAGAGACTGGGCAGTGTGCAGGGAGGGTGGTGGAAGTCTAGGGGGGTTGAGTAGTGTAATGTCCCTTCTGATAGTGTCAATTTTGTTTTTGAAGTGCTCAGCAATATCTTGAGCAGAGACAGATGTGCATGGAGGGGGTGCAGAAGGGGAAAGGAGAGCGTTAAAGGTGGAGAAAAGTTGTGCTGGTTTTTTAGAAAGGGAGTTAATGAGTGAAGTAAAGTATGTTTGTTTGGCTTGGAAGAGGCTGGTGTTAAAGGAGCGCAGGGCGGATTTGTAGCTCCAAAAGTCTGATTCTGAACGGGATTTGCGCCAGCGACGCTCAAGTGCACGTGAGTGTCTTTGGAGCGCTTTTGTATGAGCAGTATGCCAAGGTTGAAGTGGTTTGGGTCGAGAACGTTTAGTTTTTATAGGAGCAAGCTCATTTAGGGCAGTGGTGAGAGTACTATAGTAGACAGAGGTAGCCTCATTAGGACATGAGATGGCTGAGATATTAGAGTGAAGAGAGTCAAAGGAAGAAGAGAGATGTGACACGTCTACAGCTTGCAAGTCACGGTAAGTACGTGTTTGGGGAATAGCAGGGGGTGAGGAGGGAGTTAGTGAGAGTTGAAATGTGAGCATATTGTGATCAGAGAGGGGAAATGGGGAGTTAGTAAAATTGGAGGTTGAACAGAGTCTGGTAAATATGAGATCCAGAGCATTACTATTGGAGTGAGAGGGGGAGTCTGAGCACAAAGATAAGCCTAGGGAGGAGGTTAGTGAAAGAAGTTTAGAGACAGAAGAGTTGTTAATGTTGTTAACGGGTATATTAAAGTCACCTAATATGATGGATGGGATGTTAGATGAAAGAAAATAAGGAAGCCAGGCTGCAAAGTTGTCCAGAAATTGTGCAGTTGGTCCTGGTGGTCGATATATAACAGCAATGCAGAGTGAAACAGGAGAAAAGAGCCTAATGCAGTGAGCCTCAAATGAGGAGAATGATAAAGAGGGAACAGGTGGAAGAACTTTAAAAGTACAGCGGGGAGAGAGAAGCAAACCTACCCCACCTCCAGGTCTGTTACCAGGTCTAGGAGTATGAGTAAGGTGTAGGCCCCCATAGGACAGGGCAGCAGGTGAGGCAGTGTCAGTAGGAGAGAGCCAGGTTTCAGTAAGCGCAAGTAGGTTAAAGGAATTTGCAATGAAATGGTCGTGTATAGCGGTGAGTTTGTTGCAAACAGATCTGGCATTCCAGAGAGCACATGAAAGATTAACTGGGTTTTTGGGTATAGGAGTAAGTGTTCTGTACTGATTGAATTTGCTCCGGAGAGAAGGAGCTCGTGGTCGTGATATAACTGGGATGGGGTAAGGGCCAGGGTTTGGGGAAATGTCCCCAGCTGCCAGCAATAGAAAGGAAAGATAGACTAAGTGAGAGTGGGATTTATAAGCCCTTGGTTTGTATGAAAAGGAGGAGTTTTGTGGAATAGCTAAACAGAGTACTTTATAAACTTCATGTGTGGAGAGGGAAGGAGAGGAGAGTAGAGAGGCTGAAATTTGTATAGAACTGGGATTTGATGGAGGAGGTAGTGAAAAATGTTTTATGAAGCATGAGAGTGAAAGGAGGAGAAATGCAGGATAAAGCATGTTTGGAGTAAGAAGTAACAAACTAGCAGGTACAAGCAAATCTGTTTTCTTCTTATCCCAGATGGTTCGCTGTTGATTGCAGGGGAATCCGGTTCCTTTTGCCTTGTCAAACTGCCTTGTTTAACTGTCATTTCTAAGCACTTAGGAAATGTTAGCACTCGTGCCATGCCCCAGACACGAGTGCCATCCCCAATACTGTGTCTGAATTTATATGTAGCTGATTGGGAAAACCAGAGCCTAATTAATCAATTAATCAATTAAATAGCTAGCAAAGGGCAGAGTTTTACAGACACCAGAACCAGGTTTGGGGCTATAAAAATATCTCTTGTTCACGGAGGAGGGGACACAGATGTGTGCTTTAGATATTTATCAAAGAACTAAAGTAGAATAGGCCTGACAGACAAAAGTTATTGGGGTTAACAAATACAAGTAGGGATATAGCAGAATTACCAGAATAAACAGTTGCAGTATATGGATATGGCAGTGTATGGATATAGCAGAATTACCAGAATAAACAGTTGCAGGATATGGATATGGCAGTGTATGGATATAGCAGAATTACCAGAATAAACAGTTGCAGGATATGGATATGGCAGTGTATGGATATAGCAGAATTACCAGAATAAACAGTTGCAGTATATGGATATGGCAGTGTATGGATATAGCAGAATTACCAGAATAAACAGTTGCAGGATATGGATATGGCAGTGTATGGATATAGCAGAATTACTACAGTATTGTTACATACTGCTTTTACATTATACATATGTTTGGTGCATACATATGTGCAGGGAATGACCTTTTGCAGGGAACGCCTATTCTAACTTAAGGTATAGTATTAGTATTAAAGGAGAACTAAACCCTAAAAATGAATAGGGCTAAAAATGCCATGTTTTATATACTGAACTTATTGCACCAGCCTAAATTTTTAGCTTGTCAATAGCAGCAATGATTCAGGACTTCAAACTTGTCACAGGGAGTCACCATCTTGGAAATTGTCTGCGACACGCACATGCTCAGTGGGCTCTGAGCAGCTGTTGCAAAAATAGAATTTTTTAATTTACCTGTTAGCTTACCTGCGTTAGAGGTTGCTTGGGTGTATTACATATTTACCCTTCATGCTGAGTAGGGCAGGCAGGGAAAGGCTCTTAGAAACCAGAGATACTGTTTGCATGTGTATATGTTTATATGTGTATTAAGTCTATTAGAACCCTGCAACAGGATCCAACCCATGAAATGGGCAATATGAAGCACCACCAGAACGAAAGCTTTATTTTATTGCATGTCACTATGAAAAAGAATAAGCTAAAAGGTCTACTTACTAAACATCAAATGGTACCATCCAAAATCCTTCAGCTGAATGGAAACAATATATGCCAGTTTGCACTTTCCCCTTTTTCTTTCAAGCATTAGGATTTTATAACATTTTATAGTAAGTAGTATAGTATTTTTTATTGTGATAACGAATAATTGTACATTCCAGCTATGGAGACAAGACAAACAAAATGTAAATAATTTTAAGAAAATATTTGCCTACCAGTAATAGCTTTTCAGAGTGCAGCGATGCATCTGAATCTCAAGAATTAGAAATCTGCAATAAATCCTTCCAGCCAAAACCTTTTGTAATGCAGTAGCTAGCTGTAAACTCTGTTTGCATTATAGCTCCCTCTGCATTTATTAATGATTTCCTATGTTTCCTTCCTCCTCTCTCTGTAAGCTGAAACACATTACAAGCTACATATTGTAACTTGGCGGATAAGACGTTATAGATGTGATGGGTTGGTTCATTAGCAGTGCCAGATAGAGCCAGGGGGTATAAGGGGGAAGGGGGGTCATATAACGATTACAACAGAGTAGCAAAGCTAAGCAACCCTTGACTGCAAGAATAGAGCAGAAGTGTATGAGTCGTATGCAGCTTTTTGCTTAAATGACCCCCTACAGGCTAATTTAACAGTTCTCTAAACTCATTGAAGACAATTGCAAGGCACTGAACCAAAATACTCTAACTTAGCTGAGAGTCTGGGGTGATTTTTATGTATCTGGGACAGTGGGAGTCTTTCTATATTACAGTTAAAGAGTCTTGTGCCACTGTGATATGATCCAGTCTCTGTCAGTAAGCAGCTCTGGCTCTCAGGAAATCATTAACGAATGTGGACAACCGACATTAGAGGGAGAGAGAGTGGGTGAAAATCTATATTAACAGAGGCAGGAAGCAGAGAATGAATAACAGTGCTGTCAATGTCTATTCAAAAATCCTATATACTAGAAAATAACTTTTTTTGCCTCTTTTTTTCTCTCCAGTGTTTCTCTTTTAAAAGACTTGCCTGAAGAAAAGTTATCCAAGATTGTGGACTGCCTGGAAGTTGTACGTATTCTATTACCCGCCTCAGAAGTAATAAAGGATCTACTCTGTTTTGGTTATTTCCGATTATAGGATTAATGTGGATAGGGATGGATTCCTTAAATATTTAAAGCTCCCATTCCTACCTTCAACATGCTTGCTCTCTAATATTGGAAACATCAGATTTTAAGATTTTATTAAATTAATTCTAGATGCATGTTCACACTGTCAGAAAAGTTAACCAAAACAAAGGTTTTCCATATATCTAATCAAATAATACAAACATATAAAACAGCTGATACTGATCCTGAATTCTTCAAGGATACATATGATCTTACAATAAAAGCCAACAGAATATGGCTGGTACGGGGCATGAAGCTGACAGTATATGGAAATTTAAATCAATAGTTGAATATCTCTAATAGAAGCACAGTTATCTTCTGAATTGCAGCTTTTTATAATTAACCATAAACCCTGAATGAGAAAGAAGAAAATAATGAGTGGATTGGCATACTATAGCAGCTCACATCCAACAATAAATAAGATAAAGAAGGCTTACACACAGACACATATGCTCTAATCAGTTTCATCAGCTCACCATAAATTCAGTATAAAGTCTGCTAAGTAGGTACTTATGATGAGGGTTGACTTAAATGTGTGGCATCATCTGATTAAGATATTCATTTTACTCAGTAGTGGCAATCTGGTCAGGAAATTTTTGCTTTAATTGGTTGTCCATTCATTTAATTACAGAATTTCAAACAAGCACATTCTGTGCGCCTTAAGAATAAATGTGATTAAAATTCTAGTGGTTTTAGAGTGCAGCAGTGGAGTTCTGCTGACACAGTGGAGTAACACACTTCTCATCAAGAATAAAGAGAGCAATTACAATCTAGTAGCTGGTGAGAGCACTGTTGCTTGACTAATTGTTTGTCCCTCACCAAGCAAATGACTCATTCTCCATCTGACACTTGCAAATAATTCAGTGAATGGGATGCTGAACTGAATATTGTATATGCTTTGTTAAATTCTTAAGGGATGGACATAACTTTGTACTTCATAAGGGTATTGTTTTTTTCACAAAAGTGCCGTTATTTATGTAATTATTTTAGGTACAATCTCAGGGAACATGATGTCTATTGTCTGTTAGACGGCAGAACAAAATGTAACAATCTGCTCTAGAATTGCACTCATTTAGTAGTATGCTGCTTACTTTGCAACATCAAGTAAAAAGGTTTGCGATAGGAATTTGTAGCATGCTCCATTGGTTTCATTGATGGTTAGATCCTAATGCCAGACCCCTTCCAGACACACACACCCACCCTCATATGTATATATCTACATGTATAAAGACATTCAAGAAATTTAAGGTTAACAAAGAAGTAGCTAGAAATGCTGCACGTTTGAGATTCTGTACCAGCCCAAGGCTACCACAGCTGTTTAGCAGTGAAGGTCAGGGAATCCTAAGGTGCCCCAGTAGTTATTTTCTGTTGATTCACAGCATATGCTCTGTGCTGCTGTTAGGTACTGAACTTAGGTACTGACTACAATAAATTCTATTTATAGAGACAATTGGAAAGTTCCCTGATACATGGCTGATTAATAAAAAAAATTGATTGTCATTGCATGGCATCTCAGAAAGCATTGCAGGTTATTAAATAATGCAATAATCAGCCTTGTTGCACTGGAACATGTGAACCTAATTTTCTACTCAATGATTTGTGATGACCCCTAAGCTTAGCTTCTTAACAGCTGCCCAGACTACACTAAGAATGTGAGTGTCACTGACACTGAGCCCTTGTGCAGAACTTTAAATGCCTTAACGGGGATGTTCGCCTTTTATTACAGTATGTGTGGAATTTGAATTATTTAGCATTCTGTTCAGCAGATCTCAAGTTTAGGATTTCAACAGCTCTCTGGTTGTTAGGCTCCAAATTACTCTAGCAACCAAGCAGTGGCGTGAATTAGAGCCTTGGATATGAAAAGAAAAGACCTAAATATAAACATAAGGATTAAAAAGTAATACTAAGAATACAACTGTAGCCTCAGAGAGCAATAGTTGTTTGGCTGCTGGGGTTAGTGGCTCCCATTTGAGTGAGTAGACAAATAATTAAAAAAACTATAAAATGAAAAAAGAAATGAAAAGTTGATCAATTCAGTATTTAAAATACAGCTTTTCTGCCCATATTTATTTTTAGGGATATGTTTTCTTTTAAATAAGTTGCATGGCACGGTTAGCTCAGCTTTGCTCTGTATTTGGCATTTCAGCTTCTGAAAAGCTATGTCACAGCTGTCTGCCCCCAAGATAATCAGAAAAGCAATTAAATGGCAAAATAATTTTTTCAGTGATTATTTGCATAATTAAATTGGGGGAGATAATTTAGTACAAATGAAGAGAAAATTATCCTGCTTTGGAAAATGGAATGACTTACAATATAATATCAAGAACATTATTTTTGTAAAATAAATTAGTGTAGGATGGTTGATTTTATTTGCTTCGTCTGCTAGATTCCTAGCATCAAGATCAGTCCGCAGAAAGATTTGCAATCAGGTTTGCTTTATCTGCTGATTGCAGAAGGGCCTCCATGTGCACTAATCTCATGTGTTCAAGTACAGCAGTGCTAGATTGCTACATAGATAAAGGCAAAGGAAACCCTATCTATATTTCTATATACAGAGCTCTCCTGCTCCCACTGGAACACTGATAGCTTTCTCTATCATATTTCTTTTGACAGGATTTTTATGACAAAGGAGATTATATCATCCGAGAAGGTGAAGAGGGTAACACTTTTTTCATTCTTGCCAAAGGAAAGGTAAGAATGGGTTATTTAAAAATATATGCAATGTCTAATAATAGTCTATATTTTTTTTGTATAAGACACTAGCCATTTTTATTTTCTTTCAAGGAGAAGGAAAGGCATATTTAATTGGGGTGCCAAAAGTTAGACACCCTCAAGTGGCTATATATACTTTCAGTATTTCATTTTCATTATATAACCCTAATTTGGTTACTGTCTCTTTAAATAGCAATTGACCCTTGGCAATCCAGAGCTCTGATTACCTTTTGCTTATGAAAAGTACTGGGAACTGGGATTTACAGTGCAGTGCCTCCACCTAGGGAACACTGAGGAGCACACCTCAGGGGGGTTTCCACTAGGAAAAATACAATTAGTTTTAGGGGGATGGCACATGGGACATTTCGTATCTTGAGCTAAATTTTCGATGTAGGCAACCAAATGTCTAAATCTAAAAATCTGCTAGTGAAATATTTGAATAGTGTAATGGTGAAATTGCCTACTCCTGTAATTTTTGCGCAATTCAAATGTTTTACCATTGGGGATTCAGCAATCAATACAAATGTATTTTAGGGAGTTTTATTGCCTGCTCTGGAGGAACACAGTGAACAAAATGTCTTGTGTGTCATCAACCTACTCTGTTACTACAGCGAGTGGAGGAGAAATATAGCAAAAGAAATATAAAAATGTAAGAAGAGAGAATGAATATCTGGGATATGAACTGCCCTTTATCCTAGGGTACCTAGCTAGGGCCTTGTTGGTACTGTAGCAGTCTGCTGATAGATCAGAAATTCCTTTCTAAATATCGTGTTGTGTAACCTGCACAGTGACACCTATTAGAAATTGCTTCCTTGACATTTACTTCATTTTTTGAATTTTTTCCCCTGACTTTTAGTGATTGATTTACATTTTAATCATGCATTATTTTTTGTCACCTATTTTGGAGTAGAACGATGCATCTACCTTTTAATCATCACAATATATTCAGGTTTCTAAATGCTAGGCCCATGGCACACATATTTTTATTTGCCAGTGGAAAAACAATGGTGGAAAAACGGCAGACCCATCCATGTTCTGTTTTTAATTATATTTGTGTTATGCATTGGCTGTCACGGTGAACCCGGGGCAGATTTTGGCCCAACATACTGATTACTAACCTGTGCTGCTGTCTGAAAAAGTTTAAAGAAGAGCACCTTTGTGATCATGGGAAGGGGGGCGGTGCAATTTTTGGTAGGCTGGAGAACACATGTAAACAGCAGCTATCAGAACATTGTTCCGTCCTCCTGGAGCCATGTAACCCGGGAGCAGTTCTTTAAACTGTAGTTCAAAGATCAACACCGTTTAATAAGACGTGAGTTTATTTAGAGAGTAGGCAAGGGGGCAAACAGGAGCAGCTTTAGGTTTAATATAGGATCATGTCACTATGCCTTTAATCTGGAAGATAGCTTTGCAGCGAATAGAAAACAAAGAATATTCAAGGAAAACCTAAAAGAATTGTCATATACATATATTCTATTAACTGGCTGGTTTGGGTTTTTTTTGGGTGTAGGAAACCTTTAAATGTAACAATTTGTCCTTATTGCCTAAAACCTTTCATGTTTACAAACATTATGCACCAACTGAGAGATAACAAGTAGGATTCAGTTTCCCTACACAATCTATCACTTGGCAGCAAGTGGTATTAAAATGGACTTCAAAAGTGTTTATATTGTAGGGAAGTTCCTTCTGGTGTTGATACAAATTAAATGTACTTGGCTTTCATACGTGCCAGTGATCTGCCACTTCTTAATCTAAGTAATTAAAAAGCTAGCAGCAGCTGATGATAGGTCTGTGTGGAAATAAGGGATGCAAGAAGGCATGAATAGACCTGCAAGTGCAGGCCCAAGGGAAGGCCTGGAAACAAAGTGTTCGTGGCACATCTGGCATTGCTTCTTTTTCAATACCAACCAGTTTCCTCAAGGATGAAATTGGAAACCTGTTAATTGCAATAGAAACATGTTAGATTTCTTGTTTCCAGTATGTGATTTACATATTTTTACACACAGAAAATTGTCGCTGTTGTGTGTCTGTGTGCACGTGTATAGTCAGCTGACGAAGACAAAAGCATTGGAAAAATACATTCAAAAACAAGCTTCACTTTTTGTATTGCTTTGCATATTGTTGGTCCACTATGCTCAAGCGCCTCTAAATTAGTATTTAATGTACATTTTAGGGGGTGCATTTAGTAAACCTCAAATTTTTCGAGTTTTTAAAGAAGAAAACTGGAATTTTTAGAAGAAAAAAAAAACCTCACATTTTTAGTGATTTATTATATCCCAAAGCTGCAAAAAATGTAAAAATACTCCAGCCAAAACTTGTTTAGACCAGTCAACCGTACCATTTAAATTGACGCAAGAATTTGTTACGAAATTTTTTCGCCCCAGACTTTTTCAAGAAGATTTACTGATACATTAGTTAAATTTGTGGACGCGGAGATACTTTTGGTTTGTTTTCTCATTAAAAATGAGATAAACTTAAGTAACCCCCTTAATGTATTAATATTAAACATCTATGTGCTTATATCTCAACATTTGATAACTTATGTCTAGATGTACTGTGAGGTTAAAAACACCATAAGGGTCATTTGCTACACATGGGGGTGCAAGTGCAAGAGTATGCCCCCTAGTGCTCACTTACTTGTGCCCCTGGGTTGCTGGTCACTGCACAGAATAAAAAATCCAGCACTTGGTGCAGAGAGCAGCATTAGGACACTCAGCTCTCTTCTACATGCAGGGTCAGACTGGGCTGGCGGGACACCGGGAAAAAAACTGTTGAGTCTCGGCCCTCATGGGCCCCCACCGGCCCAGACCCGCTCCCCGATCAGTTGGCCCCTTTAAAAAAACTAAATGTGGCCCGGCACAGCAGCATCTGTGTGCCACTCACCCAATGGTCTAGTCCAACCCTGACTGCATGTTGTGCCTCCTGCCATTCTATACTTTGCTCCTCTGAATGATGAGCAAGTTAGGATGTGAGGGTTCATAAAATGCAGATGGAAGCTGCATAAATTCATACTGAGGACAAAATAATCCTATTTTTATTCAGATGCACATTTATCAAGGGTCGAATTTTAAATTCATGTGAGTTTTTTTTAACTCACAGAGGCCTAGATTTGTGGTGAGGCCACAAAGGCCTGGGGCAACATAATATTAGGGGCGGCATGCTGCTCATCCGCTTTCTGGAGAGCATTGCGGGAGAGCAGCTCCCCAACACTCCGGTGCAGACGAGAATGCATGCTCGTGGGAAGGGGGCGGACGCTAGGATAACGCGGCCCAGTGGCGCCCTCCCACGAAATCCAGCGTTGAACTCACATGAAATCTATTTTACTCGAAATTCGAATATTTGACTATTTATTAATAAAATGGAATATGTAAAACTTGGACTAATTTTACAGACTCGAAAACTCAAATCTGAATTGATTCCAGTTATTTCTCCAAAAAAAACTCGAATGTCAGGAAGGCTCCAAATTGGTCACTGCACCTCTCCCATTGACCTATACAGTAATTCGGAAGTTTTTAGATGGCGAATAGTCAAATCTGAATTCTTAAAGGGCCAGAGTATGATAAATCTCAAAAATCCAATTCCAATATTTAAAAAACTTGAATTGAGTTTGATTCGAATTTTCAAGTCAACATTTAATATATCTGCTCCTTAATGTTTACATTTTTAGTATCCTACAGCAATGGTTTTCCAAATTACATAATAAACCTGCAAAAATCCCAAGCCCTAAGAATTCTGGATCATAGATCCTGTACTCTCTACTCTTGCACTTACACCCGAAGCCTTGAAAATTCTGGTATATATCCCATACCTTTAAATCCCCCAAATTTGATACTCAAGTAATAATAAATCTGCCCTTAAGTGTGACCTGCACAGGAACTGTCCACAACTTGCAAACCATAAAAGTTTGGAATGGTAATGGACCCTCTGTACATATACATGTTCTAATTTGCTTTATCAAGTACTGTGACCCAGATACTAGTGTTCATTTATATATATATATATATATATATATATATATATATATATATATATATATATATATATATATATCTCACTCGTTACTGCATTAAGTATTTGAACTGTATTTTTACCAGGTGTGTGTTACACAAGCAGTGGAAGGATCTCAGGAACCACAAGAAATTAAGACTTTGGGAGTTGGAGACTATTTTGGAGAGAAAGCATTGATTAGGTAATTTTTTTTCTTTTTGCGCAAAATACATTGGAGTCAATGGGTGTTTTATCTCAGCAACTTTTTTGAGCAAAATATATTGGAGTTGATGGGTATTTTTAGCTGTCATTTTTTTTTAGCAAAATTCGGTGGAGTCAACAGGTGCCCTGTTTTTTTGGCTGCATATCCATGCCTGTGAAAAATATAACTAACTGCATGAAGAAAGCAGTGATATACAGTATGTGGAAAGAATGGATAAAATGAGAAGATATAAATGAGGAGATATTGTAAAGGTCAGAAAAGTAGTAAAATTGGGAAAGTTTTACCCATGGCTGTCAACAGTTCATTTTTGCTGCTCTAGTGGAAAATGGATAATAAATGCAATTTCAACATGAATTCAATGAATAGTACATGGGCTGGACATACTTTTTACCTTTACCACAAAAATTTGTTTTCTGTATTTTTCTTGATTTTAAAATGTATTTTACTCTATAACAAAGCCAATTTACTTCAAAACAAAGGCAATCTAATTATCTACCTTTAAGGACCAAACATGGATTAGTTTAAGTTTGCTGACGAAATAACACAGCATTTTTTGTAATTAAAACCATAGACAAAAAGTATATTCAGCACAAGCCCTATTGAATTAAATTATGTTGAACATGGGGTATCCTGCCCTTTAATTCTTCAATTTAATTCCCCTCAACACACACACACTCCCTGGCATCAAGGTGATTAGATTCACATAGCAGCACAAGTGCATAAATACATTTATGTTAACTATGACAAATCCACCTGTCTTACAGTCTAATGCATCTGTGGCATTTTGTCATTAACCAGAAAGTATGCATTATTGATGAGGCCTATGGATACGCTTAGGAAACTATGCTTTACTGCAATAGGAGTAAGGTTACGTAGAGTTATATCAGTGGATATGTTAGTTTAATTGCCACAGCAATGTATAATTGAACAGTACAAAGTATCTCTCATTTTGTTGTGAGCTAAAAGGATAATGGAAATATTAGATTCCAAAGAGGGGTGTGATCTAAAAAAAAGTCTTATCAGTATTGCATCAGCAATATAGTACACGTACCTAACACAAATAATGTGTTGTGGGAAGAGAAATTTATTCTGATGCAGATCTCACTTCCATTTTGGTCATGTGATAATATTGTTGCCTTTCTAATACCCTCCACCATGCCCACCTCAGATTATATTTCCACTAAATTTACATTAATTATAGAAATTCATTTCTCAGTCAAAAGATGCCCAACGGACAACAGGAGACTAAGGCCAAATTCTCAAATACATGATCTATGGTATATAGCATATAGTATACTGTATGGTTGCAGCAAGAGAGGTTAAACAGCTGGTGTCTCTAGCTACTTTCCTTTCCCTGCCCTAACATTAGACAGTCAAGGGAAGGACAGTAAGGCAACATGATGTTACAGGGAGGAAAATAGAGTTAATATCAGAAACACTAACGATTAGTCTATTCACTGAATATGTGGGCTCTGTTTTGTTTTATCCCTGCCTTGTGTTCTTGCCGCATCAAATCCACTCCATCAGGTTTGTTTCACTCATTTGATCGATAATGGGATGATTGAGGATGTGGAACATAGCTAATGGAATCTCTAATGCTTAATTTCTCACTGTTATCATTTCTTGAAGTGAGGATGTTCGTTCTGCCAACATCATTGCTGAAGAGGATGACACGCAGTGCCTTGTCATTGACAGAGAGTAAGTATAGACCTGCAAATAAGAGCTTTCTCTCACAAAATCCTGTACACACCGTACTCTAAAAATGACTTAGCAATGTACAAACTAAAAACAGCAAAAATGACAAGCAAAGTTTGAAAATGCTGTCATCTGAAAAATAAAGGTAATAAAGTAGAAGTTATAAATGTTTCTTAGTTTTCTTGATTTTTGGCAAATCCTGCCTGCCCGTACATCTCACTCAACAGTGGCACATTAGGGAGCACATTTACTTAGGGTCGAATATCGAGTAAAATCCTTCGACTTTGAATATCGAAGTCGAAGGATTTACCGCATTTCCTACGATCGAAGGAAAAATCGTTAGGCCGAACGATTAAATCCTTCGAATCGAACGATTCGTAGGTAGTGATGGGCGAATTTATTCGCCAGGCGCGAATTCGCGGCAAATTTGCGCAATTCGCCGCCAGCGAATAAATTCGCAAAACACCCGCGAAAATTCGCGTCAAAAACGGGCGCCGGCGTCAAAAACGAGACGCCGGCGCCGTTTCGCGAATTCGCCCATCACTATTCGTAGGATTTTAATCCATCGATCGAACGATTTTCCTTTGATCAGAAAATTGTTAGGAAGCCTATGGGGACCTTCGAAGTTTTTTTTAAAAGAGACAGTACTTTGACTATCGAATGGTCGAATAGTCAAACGATTATTACTTCGAATCGTTCGATAGAAGTCGAAGGAGCCAAAAAAATCATTCGAAATTCAAAGTTTTTTTTATTTTATTCCTTCACTCGAGCTAAGTAAATGTGCCCCTAAGTTTGAGCAAATATATATGTCTGCAGCAAGATAAAGGTGCTGGCACTGCCCATTCCCATATTAACTTTAATTCTTTGGGTAAATGAAGGGGAGGGACTCTTGGAGTCTCTTACAAAATAAACTTATTTCAGTTCTTCATTATTCAAATAACAGCCTAACCTAAGGACATACCTTGCTTGAGACATTATAAATTATGGGAAGGCCATCTCCCATAGACTGTATTATTAATTTTTTTTAAATGATTTCCCTTTTCTCTGTAATAATAAAAGACTGCATTGTACTTGCTCCTAACTAAGATATACTTAATCTTTATTGGAGGTAAAATAATCCTTTTGGGTTTAATTCATATTTAAATGATTTTTGAGTAGACTTATTGAGATTTAAATTATGGAAAGACCGTTTTTCTGGAAAAACTCAGGTTCTGAGCATTCTGGATAACAGGTCCCATACCTGTAATTTACATACAGTATATTCCTATAATGTATTAGGAGTGTTCTTAGTTATTGTGAGCTGCAAAACAGAGTTTGTAATATTTCATTAGTGTTACACTGGGCTCTTTTTGCTGATTCTGATCTCAATTAGTGTATGTCTCAGTAGTACCATTTCATAATACTCCATTAACATGGCTACCTTGTAAAACCATTCTATTTTTTACTAATGGTAATCAAAAATTGCCATTATATCTTATCTACCTATTTTTTATAATTCTGGCCCTTTTGCTGGTTTGACTTGTTCATTAAAATATTTAACATTTGTTGGAATGTCTTATTTGGAGACTCAGGCCAATTATTCATATAATAAAAATTGAAAAATGAACCTTCTTTATGAAACAATACAACAATATTTTCTTACTCCCTTGACATCTACCAATTACGTGTATAATAAAAAATGAAGAAATAACCAGCTACATGAAAAAGTTTCTTACTCCCTTACCAGAGTTGTTTTTAATATATCTCTTAACACTCCAAGCAATGACTCTCGTGTCATAATTTGATTTTCTTTGTTATCGGGGCATCCCGTTTATATTTGAAATGGAGAGGTAATAAAAACAAGTCTAGTATAATTGTTTCATTTGTACTTCTAACTTTGTAAAGGTATAATAATCTATAATTACTTTCGCTACACTTCAACAATGCTGAGTAAACAACACACAATCTAAGGATCTCAGAATCTACAAAATTTAATATGATTTTCATGTTCTGAAATTAACCACCCACAAAATAAAATGCGTACCTCAATTCTACAAAATGGATTTGTTCCAGGCAATTGAAATCCTTGTCTTTTGATGTTAAATCAAAATGGATAAACAAGAAGAATGCTAAATAATGATGCTGTTGAATGCAAATATCATTATTTTTAACACTGCTAAGGATACCACATTGTTTGCATGTGGTCAAGTGTAGACATTCAATCACTGGGTGAAAAACCATAATTGCTTGAAAAAGCTTACATGTATGTAATCTGTAATTTTTTCTGTAATTTTTGTTTGACTATCTGATTTAAACCTGCCACAATGTCGATGGAAGAGTCAGAATTGCACTTGGAAAATATAATTTATGAAATGGTAGAATGTTGCTAAATTGTTGGACTTAAATCATGCATAACACATTAGCATAATTTTTCTGTTTAAAATCTTAATTCAAAAGTATTATTGCTGTCGCTATGCATGATGGGTTATATGTTAGAACTATATGTCTCATGTGGGAGCAGTGCACGTTGGGTATGTTGTACCTCTTTAGTGGTAGATGCTGTCACATTATAGCGAATGTTCTGTTTTCATGTAAATAATTGAGCAGTTTATCTTAATTGTTGCCTTAATAAACACCCCAGACACTGACCAATACACAGACTAAACTTAATATGTAATAAAAAAAATTCAGAGCCCCAGGAGCTGTTGTTTGGTCACTAGTACCTGGATAATATTACTGATTAAATCAGTACCCAGATTTAATTATGTTAATGAAAAAGAGTGATGGGCTGGTGGTACAGAATTTCAGACCAAAAGTCCATCTAACTCCCTTTGTTAGCCTGCGTTTTTCTATTTATTGTATACAGACTCTTTTTCTTCATCTTCAATATTATATTTATAAAATATCTCATATTATATTAGGCTAAAGGCACCTTTAGGGAATATACTTTCTGCAGAGATGAGTAAAGAGACTCCTGCATGATTGAAACCATCCTGTGCTCCTGGATTCATTTTTTGTTTCTCTGTTTATTATAGGAATCTGTACAAGCACTTTGTATCTATTGGAAGGAAAATTACCGCAGGGCATGTAGGCTCTATGTTTAGTTTCACCAAATCCTTTCTTGGTTCTTTTGTTAAGAGAAATCTACAGAAATCTGTAGTCTGTAGTTTCTTTTGCTCACATGTTATGCCTAAAGCAGAAACAATTGTTTCTTTGGCAAAACAGTTCTTTAATAAAAAATAACTATAACTGCATACAATAAGTAACTAAATAAAACCTTACACACCACCGTCATCTTCAAGTATGTTTAAAAATTAAATCAGTCGATAAAGATACAGTAAATAAACAAACCAACAAGGCATAAGCTTCTGTACCTACATGAAAACTATACCCATGAACATCAGTGTCTCTATAAATAAATATCACATAAAACAGGCTATATTTAAAACAGATTTTCATATAAATAAAACCAGGCCTGATCCCTAACATCAGTGTCCAAATTCACAACTTGTGACTGAACGCAAGCACCTACCACCCACCTACAATGTTCTAAGATTATCCCAGAAGAGATGAGGCTGTTACAGCAGCTAAGGGAGGACCAACATCACATCAATACCCTTAGTTTAGGATGTTGGATAGACAGGTGTCTGGATACTTTTAACCCTCATTTATATGTTTATTGACCCTAAACCCTAGTCACTAACTTTGTCATTTCAGCAGCACTTACAAATTATAGGAAAAGACTTAAAATCTGATGAGCCATAGACAAAAAACGTATTACAGTACTATTATTTTGATATAAATTTAGTTCCAGGACCCCAGTTGGTAATGTACGTGTTCTGCCTCTGTAGATAGGGAAGTTTATATCTATGTGATGTACACCTGAGTTGCAGAACTTTTCAGAGTTGTTTTTTCTTTTTTCTTTTGCTTGCCTAGTACCTTCAATCAGATGGTTGGAACTTACCAAGAGCTACAGACTTACCTCCGGGAGTATGTTTACCAGCTTGCACTCAATGACCACGACAGAAGGAATGCTAGGTAAAATTATTATTAATTTATTCTGTTATTGTTTTAGTTCTTGTTTGTCAGAACCAAATGCAGCAGTACAATTTCCTTTAGAACGTTATAACAAATAAACTAGACTTCACACATACCAAGTGAAGATAAACATTTTTACACAAAACAGGTCAAAAACTATTTAAAAATGTATAGCTTTTGTCTTGGTATTATTGTCCTTTCAGCTATCTTATGCAATATCATTATGCCTATAACTTGGTGGAAGAGTTAAAATATATCACATTCTCCTTGTAATGCAATGCATGTACACAAATTATCACATATGTGGAAAAAAATGGTCAGACAGAGGTCTGGCAATTACTATTAAAATTTGAAATGCATAATTAGATAAAAACCCAGGCCGTTCTGTTCACTAAATACCATTTGTAATAGGCGAAAATGGACTGTGCATTTTTAATTGCCTCCAAATTAGTTTCTTTTTAGTTGAAAGGTATTAATGGAATGCAATTTAATGTGTTGGTATGAACATTAAAAATTAATTTTTTAAAATTGCAATTATATTTACATGTCAACAAGTTCCCTTCTCATGCTAATGCATCAGTAAGAGTACTTTTTTCCTAAAGATAGACTCGGTGAAAATTGTTATGAAGAAATCATAGGATTCTCAAACAAATTTAAAAGGTTTTTGGACTATAGTTTAGAGAAAATGTGTATGTCAGCAAATAGCTTTTTACCCTCAGAATTCCAGTGTAATTGGTGGGGGGGGGGGGAGCACAGGCAAAGTTGCATCCATTGCAATTTGTAAAAGATGCAACAATATAGCTGCAAATTAGCTGTGAGATTCCTCTGGAAGCACTTAAACAAACACTTGCAGCTGATACACATAACATAGGCATGATTATTTCAGTAGAGTAGAGGTGACAGACTACTTGGCCTGTCTCCAATCACTTTCTTTAATGGGCAGTTATAATATTAGCAAACATGGTTGACTTATATCTTTCTGCAACAACTGCACAGCTGTACTATTCATTTCTACATTCCAGTTTTCTACAGTGAGAGGTCATAGTAGACAATGTCATTGGTTTTGCTGTCACTATTTCTGCAGAGAAAACTTGTAGCTACTATATGTTCGTATAAAAATAGAGTTCCGATTCAGCACAAATATCCTTCGGGATTAGGTGCACATTGCTTAGAGGCCAAGAACCACCATAAAAGGTACAATAAATCAATGAACAGCACCATCCTTTCAAGCCTGAAAAAGGGCCGAAAAGTGTCCTAAAACGTTGCTGTTTTTCTGTGATCTCAGTCTTGATGAAGTAATACAGGCTTTATAATCTTCATCAATAAATTGGTATTGCACGCTTGTCTAAAGAAAAAATCAATCAACTTAATTGATTCATCCCATTTATTATTCAGAGATTTACAGGACAGAAAAACTGCAACATTTTGGGATTGGCAGTAGCCTTCCTTCATGCATACATAAAATGAACACTAAAATAGAGGGTAATTATGCCCACATAAGTATAGCGTGTGAACAATTCACAAAGGTATATATTTTTTTTTGCACTGTTCACTATGTTCCCCAGACAATGTGATAAGCCTGAAACACCGTCTAGTAAATCTCAGTATAATAAATGAGGTGGAACCCCTCTGAATACAGTTGGACATATTGGTGCTTTCTTCATGCTGAGCTGTTCTGTGGGTTTTGATGTGGGCCCTCCAGTCCTGCTCCTTGAGAGTGATAGGTGTGTTGAGGGCTTCTATGTTGCTGAAATCTCTGGTATGTCATAAGAGTCAAAGGGATGATTGATTTTTTTTTTTAAATAGAATACTAATTGAAATTTATAATTATGACAACTTTGTCAATATTATTACATAACTGTGGTTTCATTTGGTTAAATGATGGTTAATAGATTGCAAATATATACAGTGAGCTATGCTCTTTAAATACTCTCACACCTATTAATGACTATAAGAAGAACACTTGAGGCTGAGGCAAATCATTATGCACCAAGACTACATACTTCCATCCTTAACCATTTTGTAGCCATGACTAGCATCATGGAATATGAATGTTGCATTTGTTTTATGGTTGCAGGCATTGTTTCACAGGTCATTTTTGTCTAAAAGCTAAAATACATATCAGTTGGGAAAAACAAACATATTATCATTTATGAATTTTATGTTGTTCAAAGTTTGATACAAATGTTCAGAGGTTCACAGAAGAGTTCCACAGTCCAAGAAAGGGATATCATCCTAAATAATTGACTGTGTGTATTTTTGCATTGTAGGAGAAAAAGCTTACATCATTCAATGTCCCGAGATAATTCAGAGGTCAACCAGCTGAGAGAACTAGTTTCTAAATTCTCCAGCACATCACCCTTTCGATATTTAGATGTCATCACTACTCTTGGAACAGGAGGATTTGGACGTGTTGAGCTGGTGAGATTACACTGCCTCTTACTGTCTGCACTTCTGTTTACAGGTACAAACAGAGCAATTGGCACACAAATTGCTTTGTGAGAAATTGCCCTACAGGATTTATTAAAAAGCTTTAATGGTAACTCCCTTCTTCGGGTGAAAAATGTTGCACTGGAGGAATATGGTTATCCCATAAAAGTTTGTACCTTCATTCTCTCACTATCCATAAATTCTGTAGAGTGTTTTCCTACGAATAATTTTATAAGCAAAGCCTTCTTCTTTTACGGTCTTCGGTGGCTTGAGATTTCTGAACACAAGATGAAGTATATGGTGTTCAGAAGTTAGTTTGTGGTTGGATGCTATTTTGCTCTTTTCAGGGGTCAGCAGCTTCAAATTAAGTCTTAAAATTGTCAGTGGCTGAGAACAGATTGATGGAGGCTGTGTTTCATATGAACACTGAAACAAATGCCTGCTTGAGAGCATATAGGGACAAAAATAAATTATATGATGTATGAAAATCCTAACACACACAGACCAAAGTATAATGCAACCTCAAAAAATCAAACATATACAGAATATCTTCCAGAAACCGTCCCATGTTAAGGTTGCTATGGAGACTGATGCATAAGCAAATGGGTTTTGAAAAACCTATGCAACATGGATAGTAGCCCTGGGCTTGACATTCATTGTTAATGGAAATATATATTCATCATTTAAAGTGGCACTTCTAAATTAATACGATGATTTTAGTGTGGGTATAGTAACAAGCATAATAATTATATATATATTTATATATAATGACTGTACATATGAAGCGCTCAGTAATCAACACTTGGTAAATTTGCATCTAAACATTAACCTATAGCAACGAATCGACGATCAGTGTTTTGTAGCAAGCTGCAGTAGAAAAATGCAAACATTTGACTGGTTGTCATGGGTCACAGCTCTGGTGTAAAAAAGGGCTAATTTATGAACACAGCTACAAATGTGGTAATGCTAAAGTTAATGCAAAAAATTGGTGCAATCAATGGACATGTTGATGCCACCAGGGCTGGGCCAAGCCAACTGGGCACCCTAGGCAACACTGCTGTCCATCCAGTCTACTCTGATTTTTGAATGAAGTACAGGTGCCATTTTAGCATTTAACAATTTTGGATGCAATTGCATCCAATTCATCAACAAGTGCAATTGCATGTGTTTTAATGCATCAGACACAATTGTTGAGGGAAACAATGCATTAATGGAAAAAACATGGTGAATTGTGTCCAAAAATGGTACTTTCCATTCTGTATTACAGAATAAAAGAGCTCTCTAATGTTTTTTACACCTTGAATGCAATTAAAACCTAAGCTAACACAATCAAGGCACTTATTTAACCAATCATTTACTATCTTGAAGCATAGGAGGTTGTAGGTCGGTGATAGTAGTATGCTGAAGATCCCCAATATAGATTAGTATTACAAATAGATAAATTCAATGAGAACCCAAGACTTTTACCAAAATAAAAGACATTGAGGTTAAAATTGATGGTAATTTTCCTCCATCATCCAATAACATGCATTTTGCAAATGGGTTAATACAGATAAAATCACATTTTTTATAAATGGGAGGCAGTGCCAACATGTCACATATTGACATTGCCCCTATTTATTAATCATTGCATTGTAAATTGATAATTTTTTAGTGCCGCCATGTACTTAAAATTCCCCAAGGCTGCTTTGTGGCTATCTAGACTTGCATATGCACAGTATTATAAAATAGTAAAATCTGACTTGTTAACACATACGTCCCAACTGTCCCGTTTTCAGTGGGACAGTCCCTCTTTTAACAGCTCAACCCGCAGACATGTTTGTACTGGAAAGTGCAATTCTGCACTGAACAGCTAAAAAAAGAAACAATGTGTTGAACTTAATTGGCTTTTGGCAGAGAGCCCAGAACAGCCAGGAGATTCAGATAAGATACTTTTGTAACAATGTTGAGATAAGCAAATTCAAGTTATTGTAACAATATAAGATAACAGGTCTCTTGGGAGTAGTTAGACTCACAGTTTAAGAGTCTGGCCACACAGGCAGATTAGGAGAGATTAGTCACCAGGCAATTTACATTTTTAGCCGGCGGAAGGCAGATCGGGGAGATTAGTCGCCGCGAAGAAGAGGAGATTTGCCGTGTGGCCAGACCCTTAAGGGATATTCGCCTTCATTAGCAAAACTGCAATAACTGAAAAAAAAACATCGAAATAGGTTCAAACTTTAATAACCTGCCAAATTTTTCTCGCCTTGACAAAGCAAGTATGCGAAATGCACGTCGGCATGTCCATTGCTTTTAACTTTGATACTTAATTACCAGTTTTAAAAATAGCATTTTGTTTGTATCTGGTCCTAGAGGGTTGGCGTTTCTAGAACCCTTTGTGCGCTTCATATTCATATTCTATTTATTTCTACTCCTTTGCTATACTAATCTATGGGGCTGACGTTTTGTGTTTTTTTAGAATAGGCTAGTCTCTTCAAGAGTAATAGAAATAGAGTAAATACAAGACCGCAGTCCCAGTTACCCTGACTGCCTTTGCTTTGTGGTGTCCCAGGGAAAGAAATTAATAGGCAGCTAGTTTTGGGACAACTCCACCGTTCTTTTTCTTCCTTTTCTGACTATTTTCATATGAATTGAGCGCAAGGGTCTATATTATATTATATCCTTATTTGTTGCTGGTCACAAAAAAAATTAATAATTCATTTAACCTACTATTAATTAATTTTGGAATGGGATCCTAATTGTATTTATGGCACTGCACTTTATTTAATGCATTTCTGAATTGGGGAATAGTGTTTCAATCGACCCCCCCTTTTTTAGGTTTGGAGGAATCAACTTATTTAATTTTGAATTGATTTCATATATATAAATGCACTGCACTTTAATTTAAAAACGGAAATTAAGTAAGCAGCGAATATAATCTTCGAAAACTTCTGGTCTAACATCACTCAAGCACAAGGACTTTACTTTATGAATTGTAGATAATTGGTGGTTATACGCTTTGTGTAAGGTAATTAACGTGGTATTAAACTGATAATTGTATTTATGATCAGAATCTGTTTTAAATCACCAATTTAAATCTGGGTATTTAATTGTAACCTACTTGCAGTATAAACTAGATGATTACCCAGGTGGGCTCCTAATTGATTACCACTAATCGCACTATTAGAAAAGTATAATAGTATATAGAAAAGTATAGTAGGTAAGAGGAAACTTAGATCCAATTTTGTGACCAATGGTATAGTAATTAGCTCATGCAGGGTACTTTCTTCTTTCTATAAGAAATTACTTTTCTAGCATTGTATACTGACTTTTGTCAGGCCTCCGATATAGCTAAGCAGTGGCGGAACTACCGGGGGAGCAGGGGGTGCAATTGGGCCAGGGCCAGCACCCCCTCAGGGTCCCCTGGCAGCTCGCGCACTGCCGATTTCCGGTCGCAACGGCCGATTTCAGGGCAGATGATCTGGTACGGAGGGGGCGGGGGCCCGGCTGCACGTCCCGCACCAGGGCCCGCCCCCCTCCGGTTACGTTACTGTAGCTAAGTGGATATAATCTTAAATAGGAACAAAAGGGTACCATTCAAACCTTTCTCACAACCTGCCAAATTTTATAAAATGAACATGGTAATTAGGGGGTGTGGCCACAAAATGGGCATGGTCAATTTTTTGTCCCTCTTTTTATTTCCAAAATGTTGGGAGGTATGTGAACATGTGTAAATCTACAAGTCTGAAGAAGCCACAAAGAAGCCTTGGGAAATACTAGTAAGGTGACAGCACAACCCCCAATGTATTAATCATTCCTTGTCCTTTAATGCTGGAAAGATACTTTGGATTAAAAATATCTACACCCAGTAAGTTTTAGTGAATTCAGGTTTCACATTACATGAAAAATTTTTTTCTTTGGGCTGAAGGCAATATATTGTAAGAGGAATGATTTAAATACATTTGGCCAATAATATTAAATGAATTGAATTAATTTATGCGAACCACAAATATTGCATATTCACAAGTCTTATGAACAGCCAAAATACACCAGTCTTACTCATAAAGTGCAATACAGGTATGGGACCTGTTATGCAGAGATCTTTCCATAATTCAGGTCACCATTCCTTAAGACTACTAAAACAATTTAAACATTATTTAAATGTGCCACCAATATGGATTCATGCAGCTTAGTCTGGATCAAGTACTAGGGGCTGTTTCTGTAACGTTCGGTATCCCACAACCCAGAGTAAACCCCAATGTCCCGGGCTCGGCTCACGCTTCGGCCTATAACCGCCGCCTTTCACGTCGGGTGGAGCCCTCCGCTACTCGGATGCCGCCAGGACTTAATAGTGAGGAGACTGAAGGAAGAACTCTGGGCGAGCAAGGGAACTAAACGTAAGTTTAACAAAGTCCAGGAACGGGCCGAGTCGAAACCAATCGGAAATGCGGTACAAAATCGGTAAACAGTAGAATGGTCGAGGTCACAGGCCAGGTCAGCAACTAACAGGGTCGAAGTACAAAAACGGAATCCAAAGAGTAGTCAGGAACAAGCCAAAGGATCAGGGCAGGCGGAAGTCAAACAGTAGTCAGGGATAGCAAAAGGTCACAACAAGTATCTTAGAATAATAACACCCAGGAACAATAAACAGAACCTACGTTGGGCAAGGCACAAAAGGACTGCTGGCCATTTAAGGATTTGAATTTGGCGACATTGGACGCTGGCGAATCAGCGCCAGCGCCTGCGCAATCGCGCCAGCGTGACTGGCCCTTTAATTGCTGCGCATGCGCGCGGCGCGCTCCATAGGAGCCGGCGCCTGAGGCCTAGCCGCATCGGCGGCGGAGGAGAGAGACGGGCGTCCCCGTCGAGGGGGCGACAGGCGTCCCTGTCGTCCCCTCGGTAAGTATTTGACAGTTTCATTATTACAGAAAAAAGAAAATCATTGTTTAAACCTTGAATTATTTGATTAAAATGGATTCTATGGCAAATGGCTTTCCCATAATGCGGAGCATTCTGGATAACAGGCTTCCGGAAGACAGATCCCATATCTGTACATAAATCCTTTCACTGACTGCTAGCGGCTGCTTCCACTACAGCAGTTCATATTGGCTAGCAATACTTTTTTTTTTAAATAATTTGAACCTGGTGACATGTATCTACAATTAGATGGTTACTACTGGCAACTGCATTTGTGCAATTTAGCACAAATGTTTGTAAATCTACATAGCTGGAACTTTTTGCTGGCAATGTAGACTTTATGTTGTTGGAAGTTAATTTGTTATTTAAATACCCATTCTTTTCTGAACATATTAGACATGTTTTATCTCTTTTGACTTGTTAGAAGCAACAACTGTCACAATAACTAAAAAAAAATGTTGTGCTTAAAAATGCATATTTTGTTTCATTCAGGTGAAACTCAAAGATGAAGATATGACTTTTGCACTGAAGTGCATTAAAAAGAAGCATATTGTAGATACACATCAGCAAGAACATGTATACTGGGAGAAAAACATTTTACAGCAAATCAACTGTCCCTTCATCATCAGGTAAAATCTTCTAAAAAAAAAAAACTGTGTTAATTGAATAGGCAGTTAATATGGAATATGAAATACAGGTACGGGACCTGTTATCCAGAATGCTCGGGACCTGGGGTATTCCGGATAACGGATCTTTCCATAATTTGGATCTTCACACCATCAGTCTACTAGAAAATCATTTAAACATTAAATAATCTCAATAGGCTGGCTTTGCTTCCAATAAGGATTACCGTATATACTCGAGTATAAGCCGAGTTTTTCAGCATCCAAAATGTGCTGAAAAAGTCTACCTCGGATTATACTTGAGTCAGCGGGCAGTAGCTGAGATTGCAGTCACTTTTAATCATTCCTATACCAACAGTTCGCTTGGGGAGAGACTGCAATATCACACAGTGCCCTCTGTTGGTTATATGAAAGAATAACAGTGCGCCCTCTGTTGGTTATATGAAAGAATAACAGTGACTGCAATATCACACAGCGCCATTTGTTGGTTATATGAAAGAATAACAGTGAATGCAATATCACACAGCACCCTCTGTTGGTTATATGAAAGAATAACAGTGCGCCCTCTGTTGGTTATATGAAAGATTAACAGTGACTGCAATATCATACAGCGCCCTCTGTTGGTTATATGAAAGAATAACAGTGACTGCAATATCATACAACGCCCTCTGTTGGTTATACGAAAGATTGACAGTGATGGCAATATCACACAGCACCCTCTGCACATGGTAGTGGGACAGTGGGACAATGCACACAGTAATCCGTTTGGCAATTCTCTGTCACCATCAACTTTGCAAAGAAGTCCGGTTGATCGCTGGGGGGTCGCTTTGGCGGAATGTGCGCTGCTGGGAGACAGGGCTGTAGTTGTGTCTAGGCTTATACTCGAGTCAATAAGTTTTCGCAGTTTTCGTAGGTAAAATTAGGTACCTCGGCTTATACTCGGGTCGAGTATATGCAGTACTTATATCTTAGTTTGGATCAAGTACAAGGTACCATTTTATTATTACAGAGAAAAAGGAAA
Organism: Xenopus laevis; assembly: GCF_017654675.1. Classification (NCBI taxonomy): domain Eukaryota; kingdom Metazoa; phylum Chordata; class Amphibia; order Anura; family Pipidae; genus Xenopus; species Xenopus laevis. Next base: position 43,265,096 of record NC_054383.1, on the reverse strand, counting down.
TAATTTTTTTAAAAATTGGATTATTTGGATAAAATGGAGCCTATGGGAGATGACCTTTCCATAATTTGGAGATTTCTGGATAACGGGTTTCTGGATAACAGATCCTATACCTGTACACCACTTTAAAAGCCCTTTAATCTGGAATGTTATTTTATACCACTTTAAAAAATTATCCACCTGTATAACTGAACAATTTACAAAAAATTTTGCTATATGTTGTACTCCTTGGTTTCTATTTAAAGATTCAAAAATTATTATTGTATATTTAGACATTAGCCTATTGGGTTTATTTAATGTTTACATGATATTTCATCAAATTTAAGGTATGAACCCCAGGTCCCGAGTATTCAGGTCCCATACCTGTATTCAATTTTAAAATCTGACACAGGACTAGACATATTGTCAGTTTCCTAGGGGCCTCCAGTTATGTGACTTGTGCTCTGATAAACATTAGTCACTCTTTACTGCTGTGCTGCAAGTTGAAGTGATATCACTTCCTCCCTTCCCCCAGCAGCCCAGCAGCCCATCAGCAGAACAATGGGGAAGGTAACAAGGTAAAAGCTCCCTGGTAGAGATAAGAATAGCACTAAAGAGTAAAAATCCATGTCTCGCTGTGACTCCTTCAGTTACATTGAGTAGGAGAAACAATCAGGGTCTGTCAGAGTAGGCATTGCAAGTTGCAAGTTTTGGCTGCAGTTGTAAATGAGCCCTCTTATGTTTTATTGTCTGAATAAAAAAAAGGATCATTAACATATACTTCAATGCTGCTTGGCTATGGCTGTTGCTCATTTAATGAGAGTGACCTTAACAATCCAGATGAATGCAGAAAATGTAACCCCCTAATGTGTCAGAATAAAATTAAAACTTGTGTAAAATATTAACTGCTATTATAATAAAAAGGGGATAGTTGCATAATGACTGTATCCTACTTGGTATTGAATCGAATTAAATCTAATTATGGCAAAAGTTTTTTTAATGAATTGTTTTCATGATAAAACCCTAATTGGCAGAATTAATTTTTCCTATCTAAATTTCAGTACAGTTCACACATCTGATTGTCAAAATGAGTTAAAAACTGATGGAGGCAACATGTATGAATGTTAATATTAATTTTAATTATCAAACATATTGGCACCGCCCAGTGTATTAGCCTTTCCTTGTCCTTTAATGCTGGAAAGATTCCTTGAATTGGATTGAAAAAAAAGCCAGTACATTTTGCTTGTGTGTGTGATACACTGTGTTTTGGTTTTTCAGTTTAATCTATTAACTCATGCCAAACTTAGCATCTTGTTTACACTAGTCCTATATATTTAAATATTGAACAATGTCATCAGCTATACTGTATACAGTGCTTGTATACAGTGATTTCACTTATTATTACTATTATTATTATTGAAACTTGTGTATAATAAATCATTTAGTGTAGCTTTGTTTTAAATTGTATTTGCACAGTAAGTGTTCCTCTTGGAACTGATAATATCCTTTTAGTTATTGTAAATAATATTTTAAAGTTATTAAACAATAAATAAAACTGCATATTAAGCTGATTTTGTGTACTAATACACCAGTGCTGGCCATATGGGCTCTATCTGATTGAATAGATCACTATTTGCAGTTCTCAGTTGCCTAATGACCCTCTTGCATGTAGAGAATCAGACCATTATTTATTCTGTGTTTGTTAGTATGTTTATTAGTTATTCTGTCGCCATTGCAGCCCACAAGACACACAGACACACAGTTTATATAAACAAAACTGAAATACTGATACATGCTTAGCAAAGAAAGGATTACCCCAATGTGAACAATGATGCACATATGCAGTTTAAATATGGTACAATGTACCACTGTATCTGCACACTAGATGAATGTAATGTACTTTGCACATCCTATAATTATCATAACCACAGAAAGTGACAACTGTGAGATTGAAATTGCATTGCAATCTATCATGAAACTGTATATCTATAACTGTAGATCATTTGATATTTTTAAAAATACAGTAATCATTGTCTTTTCTGAGCAAGGAAGTAGATATAACAGTTTGCAGGAGATGTTATGCCAAGAGGAGATTCACCAAACAGTGAGAAACTTCTACTTCAAGTATTGTACAATGAAAATATCGGGCAGCCTTGTAATTTGATATAATATTTACCAGAAGAATAATACAACCTAGCCAGAGGTTAACAGTTTGTTTGGTGAAGCTCAAAGTGCAAAAAAATAATGTCTGTTTTATTTCTGTAGAGCCTAATAAATCTCATCCTTGCCATTCCTTGGTGAGTTTACCAGCTGTGACACATCTGCTTTCTAAACTCTTCTTCATATATATCATGGCCTACAACCAAAACAAACATATCTTCAACTTTCACTTAAATATATACCAATCTGATTCCTCTCTCCTTGTACATTTAATTCTGAGATTGTGTAGAATAATTATGTCTACAGTCCAAACACTTCTTTATATACTGCATGGCCTGAAAACAAATGAAACATTTTCTTACCATATACAGGTATGGGATATACTATCCAGATTGCTTGGGACCTGGGGCTTTCCGTTTTAAAGGGTTTTTCCATAATCTGGATCTCCATAAGCCTACTAAAGAATCTGTAAACATTTATTATACCCAAGAATTTTTTGCCTCCAATAAGGATTAATTGCATCTTAGTTAGGATCATGACAAGGTACTGTTTTATTATTTCAGAAAAAAATGAAATAATTAAAAAAAAAAAAAATTAAAAAGGAGTAACATAATAACATAGTAAGTTAGACTAAAAAAAAAACACACATCCATCTAGTTCAACATTTTAACCTGCTGTGACATGCCAGTGGCCTGCACATGCATTTTTAAGGGGGAATTAGCGTTTGGTAGGCAGGTAGCGTAGGATTTTGGAGCTTAGAGACAGGGACACCAAGGCTTCCGACAAAAACACAGGTTTATTAAGCACTGGACATTCCCAACAAAAAGGCAACAGAAAAATGTTCAGGTAACAGTTCAACTTCACTGTAGAACATGCCGGGTACAGTTCAGTAAATACACTTCAAAATATTTAGGGTTTTCCCCCCTCTGGTCGCTCACCATCAAGGGAAACTCTCACCCTCTTGGGCTTTGAAGTATTTGGGCTTCACACTCAGCCCTGCTGGCTTACCCTCCTGGGACTCAGACTCACCAGCCTCTGCCAGTCCTTTTCTCTTTCTTTCCCCACAAGGGATTTAGACTCCAAGCTCTGGAACTCTCTTGCTGGCAGAAAAGCTCCTTCTGCCCAGCTCTGTCTCTCACAGCACCTCACTTCCCTGGAGAGCCCTGAACTGTGCTCACACAGCCCTTTTACATGGTCAGGTAGATCCTCTCTCACCTGCCACTTAATTACCTGGCTGAGAGGGAATATTAACCCTACCTGAGCCAAATATTCCTTTGCAGCACATACAATGCAGTTTAAATGCACTCTTTTATGTGCCTTTTGCTCTAAGACAGTGGTGTTTCCCAAACACCCTGTCACACTGCCTATCTGCTAGTTGATCCAGAGGAAGGCAAAAAAAAAACATTTGAGGCCTCTCCAATTTACTTCAGAGGGGGAAAATTCCTTCTTGACTCCAAAATGGCAATCGGACTAGTCTCTGGATCAATTTGTACTATGAGCTATGAGCTTCCATAACCCTGTATTCCCTCACTTGCAACAGTATATAATTAAAGTATCTGCGGATAATGTGTTTGTCTGCCTTTTTGTACAGAATTGCTTAGTGAATGTTGTACCTGTGGAGCATCTACCAGTCACTGTTCAACCCTCTTTGCATGTTATAACAATGGGGGGATGTAACCATTAGCATCAATGCAAAAACAGGAACACTGCAACAACAGATATAGGTTGTAATGTATTTGCCTCTGTTTTGCACCTATCTGGTTTAATTTGTGTTCTAATAGGAGGAAAATATATATGAATAAATGTATGCTCAATTTTCATAAAAACAAAAACATCTCTAAAGATACACCAATGATTGACAAGCACTCATGCAATAAATTTTATTTTTTAAAATTTTGAATGTCATAAAATGAGGGTAACTACTCACTAGACAATAATTCTTCTTAAGCACATACATTGTATAGCTATGCTGCTCTGTACCTAGTGCATCTGAATGACATGTAAGGTACAGGGCGGATAGGGGGTCAGTAGGGAGGACACCTCCCCTTGTTTGTGTCATGTGAATCGAGCACTGACTGAAGGTGGCCATACACGGGTCAATAAAAGCTTCTGACAGACTGAGTCGGCATCTTACCGGCCTGTGTGTAGGGCCCTCTGATGGGCTTCCCTGATCAATATCTGTTCGAAAGTCAGCCTTTTTGCCTGCATTATGATCCGGTAGTTGGACCCTAGGGCCCATGATCGGATCAGCCAGGGTCAGACTGGGGGGCCCGGGGCCCCCTGGGGCTACTGCCCCCTGTGCTGCCCCGGCTTGTTGCATGTGTGCATGAGCCGGTGGACCATGTGTGTGCACACGCATACAATGGTACACTCGTTTGCGAATGTGCACAATGTTTTTGCACCATTACGTAGCTATTATGGGTGTGGATCCGGGTCGGCGGAGCCCACAAGAGCCTGGGGCCCACCGGGTTTTTTCTCGGTGTCCCGCCAGTCCAGTCCAGTCCAGTCCAACCCTGACCCCTCGATATCGCCCTGCTCAAGGTGAGCATTTCAGGGAGAGATCCGCTTGTTTGGCAAAGTCGCCAAATGAGCAGATCTCTACGTGTATAGCCACCTTAACTCAGGCAGCACTCAATTTTAGATGCAGAGGACCACAACTTTTTACACAATGTCCCATGCAGTCCAAAAAAAATGGCTGATTATGTGGGCCATTTGTGAATAAGTGCTTTAGTCTTGATCTCTTTCATTTAGCCAGTCACATTTTGTCAGGGGATAACAACACTGTCTCCTTGCTATGCCATAAAATTCTAATTTTATCAATAAAGACACGTAAAAAGTAAACCTATATGTTAGCTACTTTTTGAACCATTTTTGCTATATATTGCTGAAAAGTGCATCATAGCAATATCATTGTTAAATACATTATAATTGTGTATTTGTATTGTAATAATATTTACTGCAGCACTATAAGGACCCTCTTCATAACAGTTTACAATTTTCTACAGCTGGCCATACATAGGCTGATAAAAGCTGCTGACCTGGCCCCGCAAGACAGAGTTGGAATCTTATTGGCACCCGGCATTGCCTGTCTTACCCAAAATTTGGATAGATATCTATTGGGCAAGTTTGAAAATCGCTTTGATGATGGGTCCCCATAGGCCCATAAAATGATTCAATAGTTGGCCCCAGGAAATAAACAGATCTGCCCAATTTGCCCCCCCCCCGCTTGAAAGACCTAGACAAACAAGCTTGATACAAGTAAATAAACAAGTATATATTTGGACAGTTCTACAATGGAAGCATACCAAAGACTGTTCAAAATATAAGTTTTAAAATGAGTTAGAAATCTTATGTTTTAAATAATTTTTCTGCTTACTGTAAAATTTCATTAAAACCCTTTCCCAAAAATACAAGTTTGGTAAGTGTATTTTGAGCAGCAATGTTTGTTTTTGCACATAACAGATGTTTTTCCAATAGATTGTCTACAAAATGATACTGCAGTGGATACAACACAAGGCTGCCTATAAACACGACAGACTGAGTAATACAAATGATTGTGAAAAGTACAGTGCAGATTGCTGATCTTAAATCTTGGCAGGCAAATTTCAATAGCAGATGTGAGGATTTCTCTGTTTGGTTTTGTAGGCTCTACAGGACTTTCAGGGATGCCAAATATGTCTACATGCTTCTGGAGGTGTGTCTGGGAGGTGAACTCTGGAGCATTTTGCGAGACACGTGAGTTAATGTATTTTACGTACTTATTGTCCCATCTTGATTAATAAAATCAAGAAAAAATGAAGGTGGACTGTAACAAATAAAAATTCTACCAATAGTATGTGATAATTTGCTTGGGTGAATAAACAGTTTGCTAATAAAACCTTATGTAGAACCCCCTAATCTTATCTATTGGAATATACCATTATTTTATCTACATATATATATATATATATATATATATATATATATATATATTTTTTTTTTTTAGAGAGAGATAATATAAATAAGTATGATTGTAGTTTATATTATTTTTTTTATTATAGTTTATTATCCTGCATCAGATTTTAGTTATTAGGGGTTTTGTTTTCCTCCAGGAATGGTAAACAAGGGAGGCATTTACATTAGATTTGTCTGATTACCATGGTTTTGAGACGATCCCACCTTAGCAAACATTATAAATGTATAAATATAAACTACAGGTTGTCATAGAACTCCCAAGCACAGGCTTTAATTAGAAAATGAAGATTACATGTCCAAACCTGTCTTTTATATGCTAATATAGATCTTCTGGAGTGCCAGTCTTCATTTGCATATCACAGAAAGCTAGTTTCTATTTGGAAAGAAGCAGTTCGGTGCATCCCTAATAAATACACACACACACACACACACACACACACACACACACACACACACACACACACACACACACACACACACACACACACACACACACACACACACACACACACACACACACACACACACACACACACACACACACACACACACACACACACACACACACACACACACACACACACACACACACACACACACACACACACACACACACACACACACACACACTCTCCTAGCGCCTGCAAATGTCGCGCGCAACTCCATGTCCCCCCTCAGGTGCGTGTGTGCACATGCAAGCGGCTGGGCGCCATGCCACCCCTACAGTCTTGCCACCCTATGCCCAGGCGTTTAGTTTGGTAGGATTCTTTAATGAGGCCACTTAATATAAAATGTTTTATTTTTTTTTTTCATTCTGGGGGTATAGTATTTATTTAAACAAACTGTATTGCAGTAAAATAAAAGGAAAACCGGCCCTGGCACAGACAGGATTAACAGGCAGTGAGGAGTGAATCTGTCTACGAAACTGCAGAAGAATTCAGGAAACAGCAAAAATTCATGAAATGCATTGAAATCAATCCAGTGGCATAACTAGTCTTTGCCAGCCCCCCTGCAAAAAAAACTACTGAGGAGCCGTGTGCACAGCAACCCCCGACCACCTCTTCACCCAATCGCGCAGGAGTGTGCGTCTGCCCGCTGCGTCAGGTGGCAAATGGGGTTGACTGGTGTAATGAGTGGAAGGGTGAGCTGTTGTCGAGAGTGAGTGGGGTGCTGAGTAGGGGGCAGCTGGAGTGACGAGAGGCTTTGGGCACAGTACCTCTTGGCCCGACTCTGTTGTGAGCTAAGATGGACCTGACCAAATGCTGGACTACATATGGGGAACATAACCCAAAAAATCCAAACATATTCTCAGTATGAACACCTTATTTTTTAATCGGTAAGTCATAGGCAGTTCTGAGTAGATGGGAGAAATAAATAAAAACATAGATGTATTAAAAAATAAATACATCTATTAAATAAAAATTTAATAGAAATATACTGTGAGATAAAGATCTCTCTACAGTTTATATCATGATCTGTGCAGCAATGACTTTAAACTAACTCTTTTAAAAAGGGCAAAAAGCCTTGATGCTTTCATTCTGTGCCATGTTCACTAGGCTTTTCATCTTTGGAAAAGAACCCATAAAACACAAATCTGATGTTTTTCCTTACAAAAAGTGAGCAGTTTTACAGGGCTACTCTCGAGGGCTTAAATCGATTTGAACTACAAGGAAGTTAATCCCTAAAGAAATGCCAGAGTTGAATTTTCAATGAAATTTTATCTCTGTAAAATATAGATTGTCTATGCTGCCGGTCATTTTATATTAATCCAAGGCTTTAAACAACATTTCCATCTAGAATTTGATGTTGTTTCATAATAAAAAGCCATCATCCTTCCTCATGACAAATTTTTATTTGCTGTCAACCAACAAAGTTGAATCAAATCTAATAATGCACTGTAATCCAAAAGTATGGGGTGCCGTTTGTCCCAAATACACTCTGTATTCAAAACTATCCCTAATACACAGAATTAATGTCTCGCGTGGTATATACGTATTTGTGACCATACACAGATAAAAAAATATACAAAAGACTTATTTCTATTAAAGAATGAAAACAAAATCTGGTTAGTGCACAAAAGGATGTCATTATATCACAAACTCCATTCTGTACATTTTAACAAGCAATCTGTCTCACAAATGTATAACCTCCATGTAACGGACGCACTTATGTGCAAAGTTACTTACAGAATGAATTATGTAAAAAAAAAACTTGGACATAATATATAATAGTGTAACTAACTAGTGCATGTCAAGCTAGATTTGAATGACACAATAGATATTTGTGACAGAAAGCAAGATTTTATAGTACAGGATTCATTCTATCCACAAAATGAAAGCTCAGTTTCACAAAACAGATAAAATATCCCTTCTGTGAAGCAACACTGTCAGTCACATTCCTGAACCAATAAGAACAAAGCTTATTGCCATATAACAAACAAGATGAGAAGTTGCCAGCTCTGCTCCACATGGCTGCATCATCCCTAAGGCATAGTATGTGGCCTGCTATAGAGGGCGCCCTCTAATGTCCCCTGTGCTGCATAGTAATACACATGAACAAACATTTCCTAAAAGGGTTGCTGTTAAACACTACAGGTTCATAATTGGAAGTTCTTACAAATGGATAAGAAATATAATTCTGCACTTATAATGATTGTAGAGAAAGAAAAGTATGCAAAACATAAATGTGATCATTTTAGGTGATATGGTTATTCTTATTGTAGTAACCTGCTTGTGTGGCCATTTTGGTTAAGGGCATTCCTGCTGTTTTGCCATTGTCTTATGATTCACTCCTGTTCCTGTTTCCCTCTTCCTGTCTAAGCTGAGAGCAATAATGGGACAGGCCACACCTACCTGCCATGTTATAATAAATGTACCAGAAGCAGGGGTGGAACTACAGAGGAAGCAGACCCTGTGGCTACAGGGGGCCTTTTGCGTGTCAAAATTATTCAGATGCCCATTGACTTTAATGAATTTGGACCAAATAGTTGCACGTATAAAAATTGTAGCTCGCATCAAAATTGACACGCATCAAAATTATTCTGACGCCCATTGCCCATGAAAATTTCGCAGTTTCTCGAATTTCGTGGCACAGATTTGCCCATCGCTAATTAGGGACATTGTATAAGTAATACTGTCAAATCTAAACTGCGCAGTTCCTTGCTCAGCAGCAATCCAGGTGCATGTCATACAATAATATAATTAGAAAAATACTATTTTCCTTAGAGTGAGTTCAAAAATTTTCAACAAGACTGTGCTGATGTCTGTGTGGTCTTTGGGTGGGATTAAGTGGGGCTTGGGTGGAGTGGGTGGGATCTGGGGTGGGGCTTGGGTGGTAGTGTGGGCGGGGCCCAGGGAGCCCCAAAAATGTTGTTGTACGGGACCCCGTGATTTCTAATGGCGGCCCTGGGGTGATATAGAATATGCTGCAATGTGCTGTGTTATATCACATAATAGACAGGTAGGGTGCTGTGTTTTTAGAAGTTGATTTGGAATACAAGAAAAGTCATATGCACAGTTTTCATTTTGAGGTCTCTACAGGCCACATATTAGGGCAGATGCATGTATACTGTTTAAACTGTTCATTAGAAAGAAATACAAAAACAAAAATAACAAAATGACTTTGAGTCACCCACATTTTGGGAGTTGTTTATCAAAAGTTGAATTTAAGACTTTATGTGAGGTTTTTTTTACTCTTATAAACTCGAATGTACTAAGAACTCGCAGTTTGTCCCAAATACAAATTCTGTATACAAAACTATCCCTAATACACAGAATTAATGTCTCTCATGGTATATAAGTATTTGTGACCATACACAGAGCTGGCAACTTTGCATCTTGTTTGTTATATGGCAGTAAGCTTTGTTCTTATTGGTTCAGTGATGTGACTGACAGTATTGCTTCTCAGAATGGATGTTTTATCTGTTTTGTGAAACTGAGCTTTCATTTTGTGGAAAGAATAAATCCTGTACTAAAAATCTTGCTTTCTGTCACAATTATCTATTTTTCATTCAAATCTAGCTTGGCGTACACTAGTTAGGTACACTATTATATATTCTGTCTAAGTTTTTTTTTTACACAATTCATTCTGTAAGTAACTCTACACATAAGTGTGTCTGTTACATGGAGGTTATACATTTGTGAAACAGATTGATTGTTAAAATGTACAGAATGGAGTTCATAATATAACGACATCCTTTTCTGCACAAACCTGATTTTGTTCTCATTCTTTAATAGAAATGTTTTTTGTATATTTTTTTATCTGTGTATGGTCACAAATACTTATATACCATGAGATACATTAATTCTGTGTATTAGGGATAGTTTTGTATTACCACCTTTAAGGTGGTGACCTATCGAATTTGAGTTGCTTACAGGGTAGGTGGATGATAAATCTTAGATTCGAATTTGAGGCTTTAAGTTTAAAATTGTGTGTTTTGACCAAAAGGATGCATACATTTGTGAAATGAAATTATTATTAACAATGTTAATGTTTTTTTGCATGTCCTTATTTATACAAGTGGTCCATTTGAGGAAGGAACAGCAAGATTCTGCACTGGCTGTGTTCTTGAGGCTTTTGATTACTTGCACAATCGAGGCATTGTCTACAGAGACCTTAAGCCTGAAAATCTTCTTCTTGATTCTGAAGGATATATAAAAATGGTAAGTTCCAAATATTTTGTGTTAATTTTGCCTTGCATGTGCTGTTAGCAGGGGCTACATCTGCCTCCATTTCCATGTGACTGTACAATCAGCGGATAATTTGCCTATCCATATATGTAGAATATTTGTGCTTTTATGCTTCAGTGCTGTTTAAAGTACATTCAGTTACTAGGTCGAAGAACATATTTATATCCACTGTGTTCTGCTCTTGATTTATGCTGTGTACATTTGTGGAGACAAAAGTTATGTCTTCTTAAAGGTTACAAAACAGCTAACGTAATATATTAAATCAAAACATGTCAGTACTATAAATATTGCACTCATATTTTATGAGGTTAACATTCTTCAAAATCGGAGAGCATCGAACTCAGCTTAAAATAGAAATTGATGGGGTTATTTACTAAAACTCGAATTTATTTCATATTTTTATTAAACCAAACTCCCATCCATGCTTTTATCTTATTTATCAATAAAATAACTCGAAAAAGTCGGGTTGGAAAAAGACATGATAAAATTGAGCAAAAATTCAAAATCATATTAATTTTTTTTTCGTATTTGACATTCGAATCGTTCATTTTTTTTTTTGTGTTATTGCCCATAAACCCAGAATGTTTCTGATATCTAACAAAACCCCGTGTAGATCATAATATCTTCAAATTGTAAACGGGACATCTGCCATTGACTTCAACAGGTTTGTGATGGCGGAGTTTCAGATTCTGACTTTTAGCAGCTTTGGGGTATAATAAATCTCGAAAAAATAAAGGGTAAACCACATGTTACATGCAGTTCCTTGTTCGTGCCAGGCACGTGGATTCCGAATCCTGCTGAAAAAGACAGAATCCTGGCTAGAATTCTGGATTCACTGCATCCCTGTATTATTCACATAGGTTATATATGTGGGTTTCATTATGTACTCCTCTATCACTAAGAGCTGGATGAAAGGGGTAACCTCATAGAGTACATAGTAGCATATAGTAATGCATTTAGCTATTGTTTTGATGTCTGTGCATTTAGCTATTGTTTTGATGTCTGTGTTTTAATCCATGCATTTTAGGTGGACTTTGGGTTTGCTAAAAAGATTGGACCAGGGAAGAAGACTTGGACATTCTGTGGAACCCCTGAATATGTGGCTCCGGAAATAATTATGAACAGAGGACATGACTTTGGTGCAGATTACTGGTCACTTGGAATACTCATCTATGAATTACTAACAGGAAGGTATAAGAACAGGTTATCTATTACATATCTGGTTACCTAACATACCTAGTATGTTATAAATGCTCAGTGGTTTTTGAGTCTTTTTTATATGCAGCAAGTGGCTTTAGGTCAAAGTTACAAAATCACTATGAAGAGCCTGCCACAGAATCACTGAGCAACTAACATTATTTGATTTATTCTCCAGAATTGATCATTTTGGCATGCTAGTTGTTCTATCAAAACTTCTATGTGTATTATGTGAATGTTTAATAAATCTAGACCAAGTCTAAACATATAAAAAAAAACCTGGAGACAAATTTAAATTTAGTGTAACAGTTTTCACCAGTTGAAATCAGCAATTCTTATTTACAGAAGCATAATGTCGTTAATAGGCCCAAACACTTTTGGTCACACATTGGCGTGATTCATGAAACAACAATTTAATGCTAAAGCATTCATTTGTGTGCAAATCGATCTGTGCTGTCACTTGGAGTAATTATTTTCCTACTTTAGTGACTGGGACAAACATTGTAACAAGTGATGTGACTGACCAATCTGCTCTACCTTAACTTCTGTGTATAAGAAACAGATCCGCACACACGCTGATTAATGCAGTCGGGGAATATCCCCTTTTATTCAGCCACCAAACATCAACGTTTCGGGGGGTAACACCCACCCTTCATCAGGAGGGTTTCCCCCCCTGAAACGTTGATGTTTGGTGGCTGAATAAAAGGGGATATTCCCCGACTGCATTAATCAGCGTGTGTGCGGATCCGTTTCTTATACACGTTGGTAGCTAAGGGACCCGGCCGGGTCAACGGAAGGAACGCACCACCAACTGCAGGATTGGTGAACTACAGGTGTGCCGTAGGAGAATTACATTGTCTACCTTAACTTCTAACACTACCAAGTATTACTAGTAAATCTCTCCAATATGACAACATACTGAATACTGGTCTGTGCCTTGTGTTTCAGCCCACCCTTCTCTGGAACAGACCCAATCAAAATTTATAACATGGTGTTGAAAGGTATTGAGAAAGTAGACTTCCCTCACCGTATTGGAAGACGCTCTGAAGATGTCATCAGAAGGCTTTGCAGGTAATAATGTATATTTTTATACTATGTACATTGGTCACAATTTACTAAGAGATTAATTTCTCGAAAATAGGAAAGACAAAGCTTTTCTGGAAATGTAAATAAATATGATAAGCAAAACTGCAAGGCATTCCAGGGCAGATTAATATTCAGCAGGGTTCTGTGCCCTGCCCCTACCCTTGATCTTATCCATCTCCACTAATGCCCTGTCAATCTCCTCCACTGATCCACCTTGACTAGCTCTGGTCATGCCCCCATTTATTGATGCTAGGGTGATTTGTTTTTATTCTTTCAGTAAAGTCATTTAAGTATATGAAAAAATAAGTTTATTCCATGCTAAATAATTATGTGCAATGAGATCTATTATTCGGAATGGAATACATGAAGCTTCTGTAATTAGTTTATTGGAGCATCTCAGATATTGTTAGGCAGCAGATGGAAAGGGAAAAGCCTTTGCTTCTCATCACAGCACTTATGCTGGAATCCTTAGCAAACTTGAACTTAACAGTTATCTGTAAATGTGCACAATTCTGCTTCACAGCAATATTACAACAGTGGAGGTGTGAGGTTCTGTGAGCATTAAGAAATAACATAGGTTTCTTTAAAATAACTCTCTGAAGACTGATACATAGTGTAGCAGATGCCTCCGGATTTATGAAAAGGGGTCCAAGCCTGCCCAATGTATTTATAAGATAGTTCATTCAAATAAATCGATCATTTTAAAGCTGTTTTCAAGATGTATACAATTCCAAAAAACTTATTTTGCTTTGATATATTCAAAATGATAGTTAATAATGATGTGAGGTGCTCAATGTTAGCCCTGCTGCAGATAAGAGCTTCCGTTAAAACGTAGAAAAATAAGAACAAAGGCACACTCACTATAATGCATCTGCTAAAATTCAAATCCTTTTCATTTTTATTTTTAGTGAGATCCCAGCAAACATTTTGGGGCAAGCCCCTTCATCAAGTTTGTTGGGATCTCACTAGAAATAAAAATGAAAAGGATTTGAATTTTAGCAGTGAGTGTGCCTTTGTATTTATTTTTCTCTGTTTTCAAGATGTTACATAAGGGGTTGCAAATGCAACATGGCACCAAGAAAGCCAAAAAACAAACAAAATGGCAGTATGAAGGGGAAATTTCACCATGCCACTTGCAAGGATTGAGGGATATACAGTTAGGTCCATAAATATTTGGACAGCAATTATCCTATATACAAAAGAGGACTTATCCCCCTATCCAGTTGCACTGTAGAGAATTAGACACAATATATTACAGTAAAAAGCAATATTTATTAATAACCATGCTAGTGAAACAAATTAAAACATATTTAAAAACCAACAGCGCTGCTGGAAACAAAAATCGGGGAATGCCCTGATGTTAGTTAGTGATCACTATTTTCCATGCTGGTTGAAAAACCTTGCGTAGGTAAAAAAATGTGATTGGAGCAGTATAGATGGTTTAGTATAACGTATTAGATGTAAACTCCCGGCAAAGATAAAGCATTACTTTTCTGCATTAATGTGAGTTAGTTTCAGACCACATTAAGGGCATACGTGCCAAAATGTCCCTTCTTTTCTGTATAAGAAGTATATCCCAAACAGGGTAGGGGCTGGCTCCCCTTGCAAGTCCCTCAGCGGAAACCCCTTGAGCCGAGGTTAAGTGCAGGGTAAGTAAGGAGTTAGCTGTAGCAAACGCTGGATCCAATGTAGTAGCCTAAGGGGTATATATGCAGAACCCCAGTTCAGTATGCCAGCAAAAGGTTTCCTATACTTGCCCTTGTGTGGATATCGTCCGTGGAGTGGAACGCTCACAAATATCCGTCAGATCATCCCCGGGATAAAAAATGCATCCAATCCACAGGGGAATAACACCGCCTTGAGCCCAGCAGCGCCGAACTACTCGACAGCTGTTTCGCCACGAAAGTGGCTTTGTCAAGAGATCAAGCGTCGGAAATCGAGTGGGGCTTTAAACATCTCATCACGTGATCAGTCCTCTCGCTGTATCATTGCAATTATGTTGTAAACTTCACTTGTTAGACAAAGTTCATTGTGAAAATCGGATCCACATGCTAATCAGCTGTTACATTTTATTCAGAATTGAGTTTGTATCCAAAAGTGCCCGGAAACATCATTTCACTTCAATTGCTGTTCGCACTCTTGGGAGTGCGCTGAAATAACATTGGTTATATCTCTGTGATCCATGAATGCTAGAGGGGCAGTACGTGATTGCTATACAATCACTGCATGGTATTATATCCTAAAGGTTAACGTATAATAGCATTAATAATTGGAACAAAAAATAATAATAAACAAAAAAATAAACAAAATTAAAGTTAAAGATTAGTAAGTGTTATGGAAGACAATATCGCTCAAATAGAGCACACTACCTTTCTCAAGTAAACAAGATAAATATATCGGTGAGTTTATATGGTCATGAAACTCCTCGGTAACTAATAATATCCTTATATTTTACAAGAGGGGGTACTTTATTCACTATATATATGTACTCCAAAAAGGCATTTACAGCTATCTATCTGTCTATCTATCAGCGTGTGTCTATCTGTCTATCTATCCATTTCTATCTATCTATCTATCTATCTATCTATCTATCTATCTATCTATCTATCTATCTATCTATCCATTTCTATCTATCTATCTATCTATCTATCTATCTATCATCTATCTATTCTATCATCTATCTGTCTAATCTATCAAATTTTTAATCTTCAGTGTTTTGGTCACATACTTTGGTCTACCTTATGGAGAAATAAACCATTTGAGTTTTTCTTTAATTCAAATTTTGGGTTACTGAAAAGCTAGGAAAGTACCAGACCACTAGACCGATAAGCCTATAGTGAGCAGTAGAAGATATATGACAACCCCCTTATACCGCAGACAGTCCTTGTAGATCTGTAAGTTGGATACAGGTTTGAATAGAGGCCTTCTAGCCTGGAATCCCTCACCCCCTCCCCCTCTATCTCTGGTTTAAATCATGCTTGGACATACCCCTAATAGACAAGACAATAGTGACAATGACTTATTTCAGTTAATGAGTGTTACGCTTATTGATATGCCTCTTTTCTTTCTACACAAATAAGTGTGACGATTTGATTTCTGTATACCATAATGTATGGATTGTAAATATACAATTGCTGTATGTTCAAGACCTGACCCTGTTAATTTTGACTAAAAATTAAAAATGTATAGAAAAAAAAAATTTGGGTTACTGGCACCCAGGCAGTTAACTATACAGTAGGAGTGCTCCATTTCAGATATTTATATATCTACAGCTATTGCACTTCTATTTTCAGGCTCAGTTACATTTTTTCATAGTTGATTGGCATTCTGAGACATTATTCTGTAGTATTTTTGTAGTGGAATTCAAATGTTTGTAATAGATGACACAGCCAAAATATGAGTCACTGCAGACTACATAAGCAGCCATGGGAATTTCGGCTTTGAGTCAGACATGGGCAGTGTGAGTCATCATCACGTCTTCAGTCCACAGAAGATTTAACATTATTCCTAGCACATATCATTGCAACGGGTAAAGGTTTTTTTCTCATTGTAGTCTACAGTAATTGGCATAGGGAATTGGTGCATGAGTTTTTAGATCTTAATCACAAGTAAATAGCAATTAGTCCTGCATTTTGATATGCCAATCATTTCTGCTGGTAAAATGGAAGCAAAGTGGATGCTGATGTCTGCAATTAAAAAGTACATTTTGTTGAACTTTAGTCTAGATTGGACCGTAGAGAAAAGCAAATCATAAGATAGATGATTAGAACAACCTTTTATAGCACTTTTGTTGATGTAGATGGAGACACATGACAATTTATTTAACCCCTTGCACTAGAAAACCATGACCGTGTTTTTACAGATGCACTAATTTGGGACGCTTTAACCCATTTAAAGCTCTCTTTGACTGGGCATTGTGGGGATCAGCTATGTTTTATTCTTCCATTTTATTATATGTTATTGCACTCCGGTGCTTTTATTGCTCATCAGTTCAAAAAGAGACTAGAACATGTTAAAATAAACAAAGGTCCGGGGCCAGATGGTATTCATCCAAGGGTACTTAGCAAGCTTAGCTCTGTGATTGCCAAACCTTCTTTGATGATGCCGCTATTCATAAAGGGATCCCGTTCTCATCCTCAAAACTATAGGCCAGTTAGTCTGACGTCAGTGGTAGGAAAGCTTTTCGAAAGGGTTAATAAAGGATACGATACTGGACTTCATGGCAAATCATAATACTATGAGTTTGTGCCAGCATGGTTTTATGCCTATTAGATCTTGCCAGACTAACTTAATTTCTTTTTATGAGTAGGTAAGTAGGGACAACAATTCTGGGATGGCAGTGGCTATCATTTAATTAAACTTTGCTAAAGCATTTGATACAGTGTCACACAGAAGATTACTGGTTAAATTAAGAAATGCCTGGAACATAGTATTTGTATCTGGATAGAGAACTGGCTAAAAGATAGACTACAAAGAGTGGTGATAAATGGAACATTTTCTAATTGGACCAGTGTTGTTAGTGGAGTACCGCAGGGCTCTGTATTAGGTCCCTTGCTTTTCAACTTGTTTATTAATGACCTGGAGATGGGCATTGAAAGTACTGTTTCTATTATTGCAGATGATACTAAAAGAACTATAGGTTCCATGCAGGATGCTGCCACTTTGCAGAGTGATTTGTCTAAATTGGGAAACTGGGCAGCAAACTGGAAAATGAGGTTCAATGTTGATAAATGCAAGGTTATGCACTTTGGCAAAAATAATATAAATGCAAGTTATACACTAAATTGCAGTGTGTTGGGAGTTTCTTTAAATGAGAAGGGTTTTTTGTAGATAACAAGTTGTCTAATTCTGGACAGTGTCATTCTTTGGTCACTACAGCAAATAAAGTTCTGTCTTGCATAAAAAAGGGCATTACGGTAACTCAAGGGATGAAAACATAATTATGCCTCTTTATAGGTCTCTGGTAAGGCCTCATCTGGAGTTTGCAGTGCAGTTTTGGACTCCAGTCCTTAAGAGGGATATAAATGAGCTGGAGAGAATGCAGAGACATGCAAGTAAACTGGTTAGAGGGATGGAAGACTTAAATTATGAGGGTAGACTGTCAAGGTTGGGGTTGTTTTCTCTGGAAAAAGGGCGCTTGTGAGGGGACATGATTACACTTTACAAGTACATTAGAGGACATTATAGACAAATAGCAGGGGACCTTTTTACCTATAAAGAGGATCACTGTACCAGAGGCCATGCCTTCAGAAAATAACTTTCATTTGAAGCAACGTAGGTTGTTCTTCACAATGAGGTCAGTGAGGTTGTGGAATGCACTGCCGAGTGATGTTGTGATGGCTGATTTTGTTATTGCCTTTAAGAGTGGTTTGGATGATTTCTTGGATAGACATAATATCAAAGGCTATTGTGATACTAAACTCTATAGTTAGTATAGATATGGCTATATTTAATTTATGTGAAGGTATGGAGGGGTGTGTGTATGGATGCTGGGTTTTCATTTGAAGGGGTTGAACTTGATGGACTTTGTCTTTTTTCAACCCCATTTAACTATGTAACTATGTAATAATAATTGCCTGTTTGTAAGGTATTTATTTAAAGGAAAACTAAACCCTAAACATGATTATGACTAAAAATGCCATATTTTATATACTGAACTTATTGCACCAGCCTAAAGTTTCAGCTTCTCAATAGCAGCAATGATCCAGGACTTCAAACTTGTCACAGGGGGTCACCACCTTGGAAAGTGTCTGCAACACTCACATGTTCAGTGGGCTCTGAGCAGCTGTTGAGAAGCTAAATTTAGGGGTCGTTGCAAATTGCTTTAGTTAAGCTTTAGTTCTCCTTTAATACCTGTAATGCCAGGCTATAGTGAATCAAACATGATGTCCAAGATCTCTACTCAGGACATGATCATCAGTTTAAAGTGGGTGTAAGAATCATTATTACAGAAACTGATAGCAGATAAAATCAGTTATATACAGAGTTAAAAAGGACAAACTGCAGAGGTCATTATATAGTGAAAACATAATTTATCTATAAATAGCACATTGACTGCTCCAAGACAGGCCACAAATAGAAGATGCTCTTGGTTCCATCTTCTGACTCCTTGTCTGTCACTGAATGTCCTAATCCTAATCTAATCTAGCAACCAGATAGCTGCTGAAATGCCGAGCTGCTAAACAAAATGATAAATAACGACAAATGATAAAAAAATGAAGATCAATTGCAAATTGTCTTAGAATATCACTCTCTACATCATATTAAAGTTAATTTTAAGGTGAACAACCCCTTGAATTTACTTAATTGTTATCGCCAGCTTTTGTTTAAGTTTTAATCTTAGTTTAGTGTTCACCAAACTCCAGTTAGCTGGTGCTGAAAATTGTATATAACAAGCCTTGGCTGCAGTAATATCTAGCATGTCAGTTAGATGTTGTGAAAAGCATACTTAAGGAAAACGATACCCCTGAACAATGTAGCTCTCTATTAAAATATATTGCATAAAAAAATACTGTTTCACCTGAATAAACCATTTGCATAATAATATACTTTTTAGTATATTGTGCAGTTGAATAATCCTAAATATAAAATTGCCATATTAAGTAATAAGTACTAAGTGCTGCTCCCTGGGACCATACGATTCACAATGAAGAAAATAACATCACACAAACATGTTAGGTCACATGAGTCAATTAATGGACAGAGTTCTGTCTTTAACTCCCACACTTCTTCCTGACAAATAAGAGTTGCAGTATTTCTGGTCAGGTGATAACAAAATGGCGGCACAAGGTAAAAGGCAATATTTACTTATATCTATAGTATTTTCAAGTTTGATAAGATTGTTTAATAGGCCATTAAATACTATATAAACTGGGTATCCGGGATTGAGCTGCATCCTGGTTCTTTTCCTACCTGTCTGACTACTCCCTCTCTGTTACTTTTGCTAACAAATTCTCTCCCCCTGTTTATCGTAGTGTGGGGGTGCCTTTGTGCTCTGTTGTTATCCTTGTACACTCTCTCTTTAAGAGAACTTGTATCTTCATTAAGCCTTAAATATCATGCAGATGACATCCAGATATATATAGACACCCCTTCACTAACCACTGACATTCAGACCCAGAAAGCAAACTGCCTACTAGCTATCTCCTCCTGGATGAAGCAAAGCCACTTCAAGCTTAACTTGGCCAAAACTGAGTTCATGGTCTTCTCAACCAAACCTAGCCCATCTCTTCCTTTCACCATTACTAGTGATGGCATGACAATTAATTTACAACGCTGCTTGGGGTCATCTTTAACTAGTTTCTCTCCTTTTCTAACTATATTAATACTTCTGCCAAAACCTGCCATTTCGTCAGGCCAAGATACGCCTCTTTCTTTCACAAACAAACAGCCAAAACACTAATCCATCCACTAATCCTATTCTGTTTATACTATTGCAATCTCCTACTAACCAGTCTTCCTGACTCCCACCTCTCTCCCCTACAATCAATCTTAAAGTGAAACTGACACTAAAAAAACATTCTTCAAAATATTAATGTACATTAAAAGTTACCTATAGCTCATGTTGATCATTTTTTACTGTTAGAACTGTAAGTAATTGTTACTTGAAGTTCCTAAAGCTGATTGTTTTGCCTACCTGACTGGCCCTTATCAACATGTCAGTTAGATTTTCTAATGCTAACAGACTACTGAAGCTCAAATATGGCAGCACCCTCACAGAGGAACATGGGGGATCAGATGGGTAATGTAAAGCAGCTGCAAATACTTTTATGGAAAAATTATAGATTATGTTGTCTGCCTGTATATATGTGTCTGTATCAGTAGAGAGGTATCACTGTCAGTGTATGTAATAGGAACACATTTGTAATGAATCTAAATGAAAAAGTGAACCTTAACTTTTTTTTTATATAGGATAAACCCTGCAGAAAGATTAGGAAATCGTAAAAATGGCATCAGTGATATTCGAAAGCACAAGTATGTACGTCATCAGTCATTCCATCCTGGCACTGATAAGTCCTTTTTTTTCTCTCATTTCATTCGTCATCACCCACTTGGCTTTAAAATAGACGTTGTTGAATCTGGTGTTTTCTCCACATAGGGATTTTGGTATACACATTAAACATTTATTACATGTGAATGCCTTGCTGTTGACAATTTTCAGATTGTTCTCATAGCTATGACATCAACTGTCAGTAAAAACAGAAAGTTTTTACTTTTTGCTCATTTGGTTTTAAGATACCAAAAACAGTGGCTGCATTTTCTAAATAGAAAAAATATCAAAACTATGTAACATGTTTATTTAATACTATTTAACTTAAATATTAAAGGAGAAGGAAAGGTTAAAACTAAGTAAGCCTTATCAGAAAGGTCCATCTAAATATACCAGTAAACCCCCAAAGTAGTGCTGCTCTGAGTCCCCTGTCAAAAGAAACACTGCATTTCTTTCCTTCTATTGTGTACTCATGGGCTTCTGTATCAGACTTCCTGCCTTCAGCTTAAACCTCATTGCCCTGGGCAAGAGCATGCTCAGTTTGCTCCTCTTCCTCCCCCCCCCTCCCTTCTCTACTGTAATCTGAGCCCAGAGCAGGGAGAGACTCAGGCAGGAAGTGATGTCACACCATGTTAATACTGCAGCTCCTATCCTAAACAAACAGTAAGTTTCTAGAGCTTTTTACTCAGATATGGTAAAATATTCTACAGAATAAATATAGCATTCCAGCTTGCACTATTGCAGCTAATCTATTGGCAATAAAATGCCTCTGTAGCTTTCCTTCTCCTTTAAGGTATCACTGATCAAATAAATAAACAAAGGTTAAATCTCTAATTTATAATTTCAAGGCAAGGTGCAAAAAAACAATACAAAGACTCCAGGTCCATATTGTATTCAGTTCTGAGGCAAAACAAAGGCCATTTTTTACTTGCATTTTTCCCCGCACAATAAAATGCATATTTTAATGGTGAAACAATACGCATGGTAAAATTCTAGCTCAGATATGCTATTACAGGTATTGGACCTGTCATTCAAAATGCTTGGGACTTGGGTTTTTCAGGATAAGGGGTATTTTTTGTAATTTGTATCTCCATTAAGTTTAAATATTAGAATTATAGGCTTAAAATTGAGTCTATGGGAGATGACCTTCGAGTGATCTGAAGTGAATGTAGGTAGCCAGTATTTGGGACTCCCCTGGAATGTCCCATAGCTTGGGGAGCAACAGCACATACGTTGGGACTTATTTTATCATTCTGTGTAAAAAGAGGAGTGAAGCATTACCAGTGATGTTGCCCAGAGCAATCAGCAATTAGATTTCAACAGTTATAAAACAAAAGCAAAAATCTGATTGGTTGCTCTGAGCAACATCACCAGTAATAATTTTCTCCACTTTTTACACAGCATGCTAAGTTCTGGTGTTGAGTACAGCACTCCCTTGCGACAGACAATGCTGTGTTCAACACCATGCACTAGATCTACAGCTACAAGTGCTCCCTATATGGGTCTTAAAGGATGCCATTGTTTCAGCCATATATTTTGGTCAATAAACCCTTATATGATCATTTCATTAGGTAAAAATTATAATTAGTGAATTGTCAATAAAAAAAAAAAAATGTGAATTTTCAACAATGAAAGGTAAAGATCATTGTAGAGACCACTCTTAATTGGGATCCTATTTTGGCCCCTTACCATTCACTGACATTCATTAAAGGGTGGTGACACAAACTAAGATTGCAGGGAGATTAGTCGCCCAGCGTCAAATCTCCTTTTCTTCGGGTGACTAATCTCCCAGAAAAGCTTTCCCGCTGGCTAGAATGTAAATCACGGCGGGATGGCACTTGGAGCGGTTAGTTTTCCGAAGTCGCCCAAAGTTTTCCTGTAGCCCGCTGGGCGACTAATCTCCCTGGAATCTTAGCGTGTGTCACCACCCTTAGGGTTGTGTATGTCATTTTTATATGCATTTAAACACAGCAGAATGGACATTGTCTAATGGGAGGAACTGTGTACAGATTAGAAGAAACTTAAATGCACCCTTTATTATTCTGTGATACCAAAAATGAATTTTGATGCATTTAACTGAAACACATATTTGTTCCTTAGATGGTATCAAGGATTTAACTGGGAAGGACTTCGTAACCGAAAGCTGCTATCTCCGTTAAAACGAGAGGTTGGTAAATTTAAAGATGAATGCTATAATATATGGACCCAGTGCTGATTTTTCCAGACATGGCTTTATTTTTCTGATTGCAGATCAAGGGAATCACAGATCACAGCTATTTTGACAATTTCCTCCCTGAATCCGAAGACCCGCCAGATGAGCTATCGGGCTGGGACAAAAATTTCTAACATTTTTTGGTCCTCTTACTATATTGCTGCTATGTCACTGCTGATTACAATCTGACATCTTTATCTGAGATCTCTGGACAAAACCAAATCCCAACAGCAAACCCAGCATTTAAAGATTCCAGCAAGGCATTAATTTTTCATATAACACACAAATCTTTTAGATGATTATTATTTCCTTTAATAATTTGCCAAACAGTTGAAAATGTGTTATGGATCTGACAGTGGAACAGAAAGACACATTCATTGTCTTCTTCTGTTACGAATGTCCAGTGCTGACTCAGAAGATGCAAAATTATCTTAATGGCAACCATTTTGTATAATTTGGTAAGGACATATTCTCAGGAGCTCTTTTATTCTCACCCATAGAGATGAGTAATGTTAAAGCAAAACTTAATGGGTTCTTCTGCTATAAGATTAAGTGTATTTTAAGTTATTAAGAAAGAATTAAACAAAACACCTATAAGATCTGATGAATGTAATGTATGTGAAACATTTGCTGAAGCAAAAAAAGCAGATTACTTTCGTGAGGCTCTTTTGTAACAAAAGGAAGATCATTTTTCTTGATAGGTGTTTTGCACTTCCCTAAAGAGGAAATTTTATAGATGTACCTCAGTGTCTGTTTCTTTCATTGCACAAAACTGATATGTTAAAGAGCATATTAGTGTTCACACTGTACAATGTTCCACCCCTATAATATAAAATGCCCAAATGCAGAACAGCATTAGCGTAGAGCATAAAGAACTATTATATCTGGAGATTCCAAGTTAATAGCTTTCCTGGGCTTCCATACCTCCATTGCATTTGATATGTGCCTTTTAGACTAGGTTTCCAAAACAAACAGGGCAGTAGGGTGAATGATGACAGAAGCAGATGAACAGTTATTTGGGGCAAAAAGAGTTAGAAGATAATTGTGTTTTTTTTTTTCTTTCAAATTCTTTACTACATATAGCTATAGCTCATTCTGGGAGTCCTTAAACAAACCAAAACAAACTAAAGGCATATGTTACTGTTGATTACAATCTGACATTTTAGGCTTTACAATTATTACAATTCGCTTCAACCTGTTTTGCCCTTTGCTTCTTTGGACATGTAACCTGGTTTGACATTTCCTCTTCTGCCTTCATCCTACTTCATATTCCAATGACACATACATGCACATATCCATCTGTGCATGATCTGTGCCTTTGGTGGACTAGCAGGGTGGAAAGGAATGGAGACTTTCATCCAGGATTGCATGTGATTTCTGAAGATACAAAGCACAAGGGCAATATTTTATAAAAGCTGCAACATGTGGCCCAAATTTCACAAGTTAACTGTCCTCAAAAGGGTGGTTCACCTTTCAGTTAACTTTTAGGGGGTTATTTATCAAAGGTTGAGTTGTGTTTTTCCTGAAAAATTCAAGTTTTCAAGGGTAGTATCGGTAAAAAAAAATTTTGGGTTAAAAAAAAACTTTTATACCCCTATTTATTATACCCCAAAGCTGCAAAAACCTCGAATTCAAAAATAGTCCAGCTAAAACCTGTCAATGTTTAGAAGTCACTAGCAGAGGTCCCTTGAACCATTTGAAAATGTTTTTAGCCTTCATGATTTTCTGGGGGGGGGGGGGTTCGGTGGTTTGCGCTCAAAACTCGATCAGTCCGAGCTATTTGAGTTTTTTTTCACAGATAACTCGATCAATTCAAGTATTCAATTCCCTTGATTCAAGTTTTTTGCTTTCACATTTTCATAAATAAGCAAACATTGGAGTTGTGAGTTTATTTGAGGTAGAAAAAAAACTCACAAACTCGACCTTTGATAAATAACACCCTTAGTATTTTATAGAGTGGCTAGTTCTATTTAACTTTAATTGGCCTTCGTTTTTTTCTTTTTTATAGTTTTTGAATTATTTGCCTTCTTTTTCTGACTATTTTCAGTTTTTAAATGGGGGTCACTGACCCCATCTAAAAAACAAATGTTCTGTAAAGCTACACATTTATTGTTATTGCTACTTTTTTCAAATTCCAGTCTCTGGACCCTAGCAACCAGATTGCTGTTGAAATTGCAAACTGGAGAGTTGCTGTATAATAAGCTAAATAACTCAAAAACTGCAAATAATAACAAATAAAAACAATTGCAAATTGACTCAGAATATCACTCTCTATATTATACTAAAATTAATTTAAAGGTTAACAACTACTTTAAAACCCCATAATCTACTATTATAAAAATATTTGCTCTTATAATGACCAGCAAATGTATTCTGCACGGGAAAAGTTGCTGCAAAAAAAAGTTGCATTGAAAAAACGCTCATAGGCTCCAGTGTTTTGATGCAAAAAACTCACCCAAACAAAAATAAAGTCACTAACCTTTTCACTAAGTTTAGCAATATTTTTTCAGACAATTAATAAAGCAGCATAAGAAGTAGAAGCATTTTTTACTAAAATTTCATAAAACCAAGTTGTGCCAAATGTGCCGCATATCTTGTAAGAGAATTGATGACAAACATGGTTAGATATGTGATTCCCATTTTGTTATAGTAACTTAATTGTCATACTATATCTATGTTTGTATATTATGCTTGTATACACAGCCACAGTTATGTTATGTTAAGCCATTATTGAAAAGTCACAGAATTTGGGAATTCCAATTATTCAGAATTGTTTCAGAATGAAAGTGAAAATTTTTCACTGATTTGCAGCTACTCACCTCATGCACAATTATTACTTAAACCTCCCTAACATTTCTCATATCTTCGTTTCAATAGTCTCTTTAAGTTGACAACAAGCAAGGCATCTTATGGACACTGCACGATTGTGACTTTTCTGCGTAGGCTGCACAGTTGATTGCATACAATTTACATCATTTATTTAAAGGAGAAGAAAATGTTAAAATTAACTAAGCTTTGTCAGACAGGTCTATATAAATATACCAGTGACCCCTCAAAGTAATGCTGCTCAGAGTCCTCTGTCAAACAAAACACATTTCTTTCGTTCTATTGTGTACACATGGTCTTCTGTATCAGACTTCATGTTTTCAGCTTAAACCTACAAGGCTTGGGCTTGAGCATGCTCAGTTTGCTCCGCACCCCCTTCCTCCTCCCCTCCCTACTGTAATCTGAGCTCATAGCTATGAGGGAGAGACTCAGGCAGGAAATTGTCACTCCAAGCTAATATGGCAGCTGCTATCCTAAACAAACAGAGACAGTGTCTACAGCTGTTTACTCAGGTATGGAAAAGCATTCTAAAGAATAAAAATGGCTTTCTAGCTTGCACTGTTGTGGCTAATGTATTGGCAATAAACTGCCTTTGTAGCTTTCCTTCTCCTTTAAGAAAAAAATAAAGCCTAAACAGCATTTCTTCAACAAATGATTTAACTGCTCTACTCATAGCATACAGAAAATAATTCAGGCACATACACAGCTGATTATAGATCATCCTTTTGTTTTAGACCATCTTTGATGAATGTTATCACAGTATAGTCGTTAAGGAAAAAAGTATACATTTTGTCTTGTAGACATAATTCTAATTTTGTGTGTACAATACATCAAAAGGAAACTATGTTCTAGTTTTGCAGTGATATCCATCCTGTGGCTCCATATATGTTCCTGCACCCAGTGGGACACTTTTTTAATAGGTATGGGACCTGTTATCCAGAATACTTGGGAGTTGGGGTTTTCCGGGTAACGGATTTGGATCTACACACCTTAAGTCTTCTGTAAAATCATTTAAACATTAAATAAACCCAATAGGTTGGTTTTGCCTCCAATAAGGATTGATTATATGTTAGTTTGGCTCAAGTACAAGGTACTGTTTTAGTATTACAGAGAAAAAGGAAATAATTTTTTAAAATTTTGATTCAATAATATTAATATTCATTAATTTAATTTTATATTTGGATAAAATTGAGTCTATAAGAGATGACCGTTTCCATAATTCTGAGCTTTCTGGATAAGGTGTTTCCGGATTCAGTCCGAGGAGTCTGGGCATTACACTTCAGCAACATCTGTGTAGCCATAAGTTGAATTTCTCTGACCTATGGAATTAAGATCTGAAGCAAATCTGAAATCTCAATTTCAAAAGTTGCTTGGCATCTTTTCAGGATCCCGACTCATGCAATTCTTGCCAACTGTAAGAAAGAAAGAAATGAGAATGAGTTGAGCCTTTGTCCCTAGGTCCTAGTTAGGTTATTGAAACTGTCTTATTGTCATTGAAACTCAGCTCAAAATGTGGTTTGATTAAATTGTTAATTGAAATAGTTAGAATACATTATATGTTTAGTACTTTGTAAATTTGCATAGGTGAATTTCATTTTCTAAATATAGACAAATCATTCAGGAGAAATAATTTGTTAAATTCTTTCTTATGGTCTGATCGCTGATGCCATTTATGGGGGGGGGGATAAAATCCCTACAATGATATGTATGGGTGGACGCACTGGTTTCCAGAACATACTGCATAACATTTCATTTTTCTGTGGTTGAAGTCATTAATTGTACATTATAGAGACCTGGTAGATACCCACCATATCCATGCAGTGCGTGATGATTTCCAATGTTTAGAGAAGCTGTGTAGCAGATGGATTAAAACTGTGTGTTTAGCCATTGTGCTGTGAAAAAGCAGAAAGCTATGTGATGACTTATACTGTGTTTGGCTGAATGGGCCAACAGTGAAAAAAACAAACTAAACACGAACTTGTCATGCTGAAGAAAATGCCTTGATTACCCTATTAGGTTTCCCTTTGTTCTCTACTCAATAAACATTAGGTTTCAGAAATCTAACTTGGAGTTGTTTTTTTTCATTGTGATATTGGCACAAGCAACAGACCATTCCTTTACTAATTGACAAGGATGACAGGTAATTTTCCACGGAACAAGTAATTTTCTCAAGTCACGACTGATGAATCATGCTTGACCACTCTGTCGTTCTGTGCAGAACATCTAACTCAGTGAGAACAGAAGGATGGTATTACTTGAGCTGAACACAACAATTGCACCGGGGATGTTTTCTGTTAGATATCTCATATGGAATTTTCTATAAGCTTCCATTTTTTCTGATGATGAAAATGGGTTATATTTATTTAAATGTTCAATTATTTGTTGCACTTTTTTTAGGCTTTAATTCATAATGGTGTACTGGCACTGACCACTGTTTTCCCACTCTTAAAAGCCAATGCTATGGGTATACTATACATTATGATGCACAAGGAGACAACCATGCCTGAATGAGGCATATGTGTAAATACATGGGTGTGTATGCAATGTTATGTACTTTTGCATTAAGAAACATTCATAAAAGCCATCAAGCTGATTAGCCGATCATTTAGAAACACTGCAGCTTGAATATGCAATACACGTTTACATTTAATTGCAATTAACCATGTAGAACAACAGTTTGTTCTGCATGGATGAGTTGACAGGTTACTAATGTGAAAGATAAATGCACTTACTCATTTTAAAATGGACACATATGAAATTCCATATTGTAAGCTCTTAGTCAGAACACCTGCTTACTGAGGCTGAACTGTTTTCTAAGTAGTCATGTAGCTGCAATGCTTACTAATGAGCACCATGATTAGGGGGGTTCATATGTGCCTTTTATAAAGGAATGAGATGGCAGCCATCCACTTTAGCTCCAATTTGGCAGAGGTGCAAACACATTGCTGATTCTTGACCTGAGATGCAGGAACACATCAAGAAGTGTATGAAAATGCAGAAATGCTCATAGCCTATTTTGATTCTGTATAACAAAAGTTTTTGACTTGTCTGTTGGCAATATCTATGGTAGGTTCTTGAAAGGTTTGGATTTGTCCCTTAGTTTATCCCCTGGATCCATTTATTATACTGTACAAGGAACCAGTAGCACAAGTCAGAGTTAATAATATCTTATCAACATGCTTTGCACTTGAATGGGGCACAAGTTATGGATGTCCTCTCTCCCTGCTGTTATTTGCTTTAGCAATCGAGTCTCTGGCACTAAAAATCCATCAATTCCAGTTAATAAAGGCCATCATCCTGGGCAAAAAGTAAAGATAGTCCTACGTGTAGACAAGGTTATCCTTTTTTTTAGCACATGGGGGGTAATGTCTAGATGCAACATTAGACGTTCTCCATGAATTTGGATCTCTGAGGAACCCTATTCTCCTTGGGGGTCCCAGTTCCAGTGACACAAAAGAGTCTTTAAGTATTAAGGCAACCTTCCACACTTAAGGGGCCTTGCGGATTTTCAGTATGGCTGCTGTAGGTGTTAAGTATGCAGTAAATCTGAAAATAGACAGAACCTTTCGCTCTCTAGAACAACTAAGAGCCTCTGTGCAAACCCCACAAATACAAATGTATAGAAATCTACAACTGAGGCACCCTTTTAAGGTGCAGTTCGGTTCTCTACCCATCATATGGTCTAGTGGGAGGGTTGAATCCAGGCTGGGGGATACTAACCCTAAAAAAAATCAGACTTGTATAAATGACTGTACAATCCTGAAGTGGCCCCATTCCCACAGGAAAGGGGTGAGGTTCAAAAATATATATTATAATATTATAGATATTTCTATCTATACAGATATATAGAGTGAGACAGAGAGTGAGAGAGAAGGAGAGGTGGGTATGGGGTTAACTCAGCAGAAAGAGGAGGGAAGGGTAAAAGAGGCCAGTGAATAGAGTGAGGCAGAGGGTTATTAGCAACAAAGAGGTTAGTGTGGGGGTAACTCAGCTGAATGAGAAGGGAAAGGGTAAAAGAGGCAGAGGGTTATTAGGGACGGAGAATTGAGTGTGGGGGTTACTCAGCAGAATGAGAAGGGAAAGGGTAAAAGAGGTCAGTGAAGTGAGGGAGGCAGAGGGTTATTAGAGACAAAGAGGTGAGCGTGGGGGTAACTCAGCAAATTGAGAAGGGAAAGGGTAAATGCAGGGCAAGGAACTGTAGGAGTTAATGTGCGTTGTGGCAAAACCCACAGTTAATGTGCTTTGTAGGCAAAACCCACAGCCAACCTGTACCTATAAGATTGAATAATGAATGTAGTTACACAGCTATACACAAGTCCATTATAGTCTCTATAACTCACACACAGTCTGTCGGACTTCTTACACACAATTGCCCTCACACACATTAACGCTAATAGTTCATTTTACACACACAGATATACACACAGACACACACACATAAACTGTCATTCATACTCTAAGCTTAACACAACAGATTCACACTGCCCTGGGAAAGAAGTTGCTTCATCAGGAGGAGATTCTCGAAATCCTCACACAGTTGAGGAGTATGAAGCGTCTCACAGAGGGAAGGGCGGAGCTAAACTGGACTTCTGCTCTGAGCAGTAGAATAGGCATTGGGATGGTCCATCATTTGAAGGGGTGCTGACCAAAAGATGTAAGCCTTTTATAAGCTTATTGCAGATTCTCAATGGTAATGGTAAGAAAAATGTTCATATAAAAAAGAACAAAACAATATATATATTCATATGGCAAGAGAATATCGTACATTATGAAGTGCCGCCCCTTGCCCTTATATGTGGACCCCCATGATGATCGCTGAAGAAATGTTACAACAATGCTGTATTTTGTAATATTAATATAAAGTTTGTAAAATACAAAGAAACACCTTTAAAAATGCATTAATAGATCTTATACCATGGAAATATATTCTAAGCAAAATGTTGTTGAAATATACAAAGTGACTGAGAAATCATGAACTGTGTGGAGTGCACATCATAAAAGTCATTCTACAAATGCCACTATAATTATAGCGTGTTTAATGCTGAGTGAATAATATTTATATTAGCAGAGGATGAATTTTCACTCTGTACTGTAAATGTTTGTAGTGCAAGTGTATAATTTCACTTTTAGCTGTTGAAGGAGAATGTGTAGCTTGCCTGGCTGAGAATGGCGATGTTTGCTAGAGATAAGCAAGTAGTATGGCAGTTTGCTCTCTGTTTAATGCAGCTCCTATCATGAGTTTCTCATAAGCTTAACAATAATACATAGCCACTTGTTTATTTATTTTTATTAAAGGTAAACTATACCCACTCACATCGCAAGTCTTTATAACAATATATCATATACAACTGCCCATATGCAAAACATTGTTTCATATAAGTAAAGCTTTTTCATGAATATAATTTTCAATTAGTATGTGCCATTGGATCATCCTATTTTAAGTACTATAGTCCATCCCTCTGACTTATTTAAGGCATTGTGCTCACCATGCCAGGCCTAAGTGTTTTGGTGCCCCCCCAGGTCTAGTGTAAGGTGCAGAGTGTAGTGCAGAGTGTATCCAGCCAGACAACTTTTTTGGAAAGCAAGTGTCTAAAGAGAAGGGAAGCAACCTAATGGATTATTGCTGCCCTAAAATGAAATAATGGGGAAAATTTTGGTACGTACCACTCTTCAATTAAAGAGAAAATATAGTGTCAAGGAAAGTATCATATATCATTGCATTCTACACCTATAAAAGGAATGTGCTTGTAAAAGTTACCTTTGTGCTACTTTACTGAAAAATGTACCCCCAAATATCAACTACTACTACTATTTCACTTCTATTTGACGCAGGGGTGTAACGTTAGGAACTCAGACCTCCTGCCAAAATGTGTTTCCGGGCGCCCTCTGCACATAATCTCTGCCACACACTCTCGTGGGTCCGATCCCCCACCACACATACATGCGGAGCACCCATGACCTCATATAACACCCACTCACAAGTCACCCATGAAATCCCTCGCCTCACATACCCAAAGTCCCACCAGGCCTCTAAAGCCATTATAGTAATTGCAGTATATACCTATAGAAAGAACATGCTTTTAAAAGTTACCTTTGTGCTACTTTAGTGAAAATGTCCCCCAAATATCCTACTACTACTATTCCACTTCTTTTTGAGGCAGGGGTGTAAAAATGTTTTTCAGGGCACCCTCTGCACATAATACCTGCCACACACTTTCGTGGGTCACCTACATTCCCCCACCGTACATGGGTCACCCATGAAAAACCCCCATCTCACATACCCAGACTCCCGCTGGGCCCTCCATGCCCACTGGGTCTGCTTCTTTGGTAGTTACGCCACTGTTTTGACAGCTTTTTTGTGCTGTGCAGGGGACTGCACAGTGCACTTGCACTGTAGAATGGCAGCTAACAAGCAACTAGGCAGACCCCACAGGAAACAGCATTTTATATCTCCCTGTATGAAGACAGAACAGTGATTGGAGGGACCACTCATTTGTAACATAGACACTGACCAGAGAGGATTTATGGGAAACTCCAATAAAGGTGTTATTTATAAAGGTCACAATCCTCTTTAGCCCAAACTGAAATCAGAAACCATATATTATTCATCACTGACTTTGTGATGAGGATGACCTTAAAAACTGTCATATGTGCTCCTAGCTTAAAGCAATCTGCAGAATGCAGTAAAAAGTTATTGCAGTATTAGATTTATATACACCGTGCCAATTAATACATTGACACAATTGTCATTTGACCAGAAGTCATCAGGACGACACAAGTTTGATGAGGCTAGAAATTCCAGACCCCTCATGTTAGATGGGAATACTATTACAGGCGTGGCACCTGGGTCTGACAGGGACGCTCCCTGTACTAAGCCACAGGCCTCCATTCTCTGGGACAGTCGCGGCAAAAAACACAGTATGGGCGGAAAGGGGAGGGGAAGGCAGGGGAACTAAAGTTGCGGCAGTAGGCCCGGGGGGCCCTGTATGGGACCTGTTATCCAAAATGCTTGGGAGCTGGGGTTTTCCGATTAACAGTTCTTTCTGTAATTTGGCTCTTCCTACCTTACGTCTACTAGAAAATCATGTAACAAATAAATCCATTAGGCTGGTATTGCCTCCAATAAGGATTAATTATAACTTAGTATGGATCAAGTACAAGGTACTGTTTTATTATTACAGAGAAAAAGGAAATCATTTTTAAAATTTAGATTATTTGGATAAAATGGAATCTATGGGAGATAGCTTTTCCGCAATAATGGATCCCATACCTAAAACATATGCTGGCAGTTGCCTGACAGGAAGCAAAGAAAAGCCTCATGCAATGGGAGGGCACCCATGCTAACCACTGTGCCACACCTGATTTTCTGGAAAAGTCTAATATGTACAAATCTTTACGGTACTTTAAAGTTGCCCTGAATTGTTATGAAAAAAATAGGAATAACTCAAATCATAGTAGCTTTACTGGACCATTCCAGTGTTTTATATCTCTGCTATACATGCTTCATTTTTCCTGCCACTTGGAATAAGAGGGAATGTTTTAAAAGAAGCTAGATACCCATATTTTAATTAAGTTCAATGACTTCAGTATAAGTTACATTCTAATTTACTTCAAATAAATGCCTAACCAGAGTACCAGAAATAGTTTCTTTTTTCTGTCTTTCTTTCATATGTAATAAAAGGCAAAGGCATAATGTTTGTCCAAGAGCAGCAAGCCTTAAAAATTAATGAGATGTTTGGTTTTAAGTGTTTTAAAGAGAGGCAAGGCATTATTTTCAAGGTTTTAGATGGAGAAGGGGAACGTGGGGGCTATGTTCCATCAATGGTATTGGTTTTTTTTTACATATACGCAAAAAAAATTATACCAATTCAAGCAACACATTTTGCAACAGAAAGAGAAAGTTGTATGAAATGTGTTTGTGAACATTGTCCTTCAAGTTATTAGAGGAAAACCTGAACAGGATCCACCAATAGGATCTATGACTTTGACCCACTAATCCCTTTAATACCCCTTTGAACATGCACTAAAATCTACAGCATGCAAGTGGACACTCACAGCCAATATGCAAAACGTGGCATAAAATTATCTTTAGTGGTGAACTTTTTGTCAATTGTTTTTATCATACTGGACTATTTCTTTCAGCTAGATATCTTCTCACAGATATACTATAGAAGACTTTAATTAAAAGAGAGATGGTGTATGACTTGTTGGGAGAAAGTTATTTGCTGACATTTATGGGAGAACCTAGCTTCACCAGTAAGAATGGTATGATCTTTATGCGGCTGCATTGAATAATTTCGACTGCAGTTTAATTGTTGGCATTTTGTGCCCTTAGACCTATTTGACACCTATTTGGAGATATGAATTTCATTAGTCTCAATAACTGAAATAACTAGAGCAGTGATGGTATGAAAAAAGTATGGTACTACACACAAAAGGGAAAGACAGGTTTTGCAGTACATGGAGTTGAGTTTAAGTCTGAAAGGGACTTGATTTTGGAAATCCACTCAAACAAATGTATGACATTTATTGTAAAACACAGAGAATTGAAAATAAGGGAAACTAAAAAAACAGCTGATATTCTAAAATCATTAAAAGATAAGGGAAGAGGGAGGGAGGTCGGACAGGACTCCTTCCCCCCACCAGTTTTATACATTATTTTTAGATATGTTTATGTTACCCTATCATGTCTCTCTTTTCTATATTTACTTATGACTGTATAATATTTTAGTTTGAGATATTTTTATTATTGCCTTGTGGTTATTTTGTACAGCATCTCTATATGTATTTATTGTATTTTATATTTTTACCTCTGAAAATGTATTTATCTTTATTTAAACAGGAAAAAAAGAAAGGAAAGAAGGGGAAAGGGAAAAATATTGTTTTTTTGTCATTTAGTCTCCTGCCAATATAGAAGCTCCTTTATGTATATCACTTCTGCCCTCTTATGAATCCATATACTGTACTTTCCTCTCCTGCCCTTATACAGACCCCTATATGCATCACTTCAACTGTCCTTATGGATCTTCATTGATGTCACCTCCGCCCTCACATGGGTCTGTACATGTGTCACTTCCGCCCTCACATGAAACCTCACATGCAATAGCTCCGTCCTCATATAAGTGGTGCATACAAACTTTAGGTTTTAAATGAAGGGATCACTATTAAGTGTTATGTATTTTTTGTCCGGAGGAAGTGTGACGTACATCACATGAAATGCGTAGAGATATCCATCTGCACTGTGTCACCAATAGTGATGGGCGAATTTGGGGCATTTCGGTTCGCCGAAAAATTCGCGAAAAAAAAAGATTGCAAAACGGCGACATCTCTTTTTTCACACAATCGCCGTGAAAATGTGTCGGCGTCCACAAAAACGGACGCCCGCATACTTTTTTTTACGCAAATCAACGCAAATATTTTTATTGAAATTCGCCGCAAATTTGCGCCTGCCCAATAAACTCTCCCATCACTAGTCACCAACTTGAATGATTACATGCTTTGTGATAGATACTACAGAAGCTTGTAAGTAGCCTGCATTTAGCAGGGGATTTTATTTTTAGTAAAACTGTATAACACTACTCTTCTCTTCTATGTTTATGCCGAATGAGAACTGATGCTCGGTAGGTTTAAAGTGCCGAAGTAGGTAGTCGAAGTTTTTTTTAAAGAGACAGTACTTCGACTATCGAATGGTCGAATAGTTGAACGACTTTTAGTTCGAAGTCGAAGTCGTAGTTGAAGGTCGAAGTAGCCTATTCGATGGTCGAAGTACCCAAAAAAAACTTCGAAATTCGAAGTTTTTTAACTTCGAATCCTTCACTCGAGCTTAGTAAATGTTACCTAAGTGTAAACTTCATAATCACTTATAGTGTAGTATTATAACACCAAAATGTAAGTGATTTTTTTTTATTCGCTTCCTCAGAGTTGCTGTTTGGTATTTACAAGCCTAATCAGAGGGGTGAAATTCAATCACTTGTTTGGACTAAATAACCACAGAAAGACCATGTTAGCACTGATTGCTTTTCTTTTTTGACCCCCTGTGGAGCCCAGTAAATTTGTGGGCCTGAATGGTGCAAAAGACATAGGACTTACTGGGAAAAGTGTAGGTTTCAGGAGGATTAGAGGCAGAGTTTGAATGGATAGGAGCATGGGATATGACAGGGAAAACTGAGCATATGGCAAGCATAACGTTTTTGCGTTACTGCTCATGCACATCCACATGAAGAAAGAAGAAACCGGAAGCTGATTGCTGCTTGGTGCTCGTTGAAAGAACCACCGGATAGTAGCACCGGCTCGGGGTCTCAGGTAAGTATATACAATTCCTTGGGGGTGCCTAACTTTTGGCACCCCCAAGTAAACTCAGCCTTTCCTTCTCCTTTAAAGGCACAATTGACAACCAGCAACAGGAAAACAAATAAATGTATTCTTCAACAGATATATAAACTAGGAGACCCTCTTTCTACCTGTACCTGATTAGCCAATGCACTCTAGTGCCTGGCATCTGAATTACAGTTACACTTACATACGCTTACCAGTAGCCAATTTAGCACATTACACCTATTCTCGTTATTTAAATTTAACAAAACATATATGCACACAACATTTACACTTCACAACATTTCTTAGGCACAGTCACCTTCAATACCCGGTCTACCCCCTTACAAGTCTCAACCTTTGTATCTCAAAACAATATTGTTTTTTTTCTTCATACAGGTCATTTTCTGTTCTATCGAAGGCTAAGCAGCGACCATATTTATCTGGCAGTAGCAGACCTCTTCGTGTGCATAATGCCAAATGTGCATTCCTGCTGAGCCACTCTACACTTATTCCTGATTGAACAGAGCTCACTAGCCACTTGCTATATTCATCACTGAAGAGAAAGCAACTTGGAAGTCTCAAATATGAAGTTTGCTTACTCAATTCTGAGGGACAGCATTTTGGATTCTTCTAAAAGTAAAATAGCACAGCTCAAGCAATTTGTTTCCATTATATAAGCAGACATTTCTGGCAAAGTAAACACATTTTTAGATTATTTCATCTAGGGACAGATTAATTAATCTTGGCTCATTCATGTTTGGGCAACAGACTGATGAAAGAACAAGTGAGTTTCAAAATGTATTTCTCTTTCCAGTAATTAATTGCAGTGGCTTGCTCGCAAATGACAATTAATTTTTCTTTCCCATGAGCAGGTTTTGAAATAAGAAGCTTGCCACCGACAACCTGTATATCCTTTCAAAAACAGGCTAGATGAAAATATCCCAATCACCCGCCACAAATTTTAACTGTCCCATATAGGTTGAGAAAGCATGAATTCCTGAATGAGGCCACACTGAAGCAGAATTTCCACTGGAGTGGATCTGAACAAGAGCTATGCATTGATATACAATACAATGAGGATGAAAAGGCCATAGTAGAATAATAGAAGCAGAATTTAAAATCAATAGATTGAATTAACCTTGCACAGTTGAGTATAGAGACACTCTCCTCACCCTGCTCCTGACTTAAGCTGGCCATACACTATAAGATTCGCTCGTTTGGCAACATCGCCAAACGAGCAGATCTTTACACGATGTGCCCACCAACGGCAGGGCTATATTCCAAACGTTCAGCCCTAGGGCCGAACAATCGGATTACAACGAGGAGCAATGGGCTCTGACTGGTCGATCGCTTTATAAATTAAACCTTCCCGATCTATATGGTGGCCAGATATCGATCGGGAAGACTCGTTGGAATTCCCCATACACGGGCACATAAACTGCCGAATTGGTCTAAAGGAACGATATCGGCAGCTTTAATCTGCTCATGTATGGCCACCTTAACTTCTGTCTTATTAACAGAGCCCACTCTGATCTTGGCATAATTTTATATATTTTTTAAAAGCAAGAAAATGTGAAAACACAAGCTTTTGTGCCATTATGCTTTTGATTAATTTTCGAAGCTGTGTTTTGTGCTGTTTATTTCACGTGGTGAGGCTTGGACTGGGCCAGCTCTTGTGGTCCCCGCCAGCCCAGATCCGCTTCGTCGAGGCAAAGGATTAAGCGAAATGCGTTGGCGGAGCCTCCGGTTGTTTGTTGTTTTTATAACATTAATTTGAACCCAGTTTTGAACCCCTTTTATTCAATAATAATTAATGATTATCAGTTTGAATACTGAACGTATCGGCATTCCCCATTACCGCATTTAAACCTCTCCATATCTATTTTCATTCTATGGCACTATAAGATTTGTGGTTTTTCAGGGAAGTTTAGTTCTTACCAACAGATAGAAAGATAACCATAGTGACCACAGTCCTCAATGTCCTACTTTCTTCCCATGTGGAGTCCCAGAGCCTAGAAAATATTCTCTGATAGTAGCTTCTTTGGACTTCTCCACCTCTTGCCTATTTTTATTTTCCTACTCTTATTTCTTAAATGATGGTTCTGGGGTTTTTAAAATATAATTATGAACTCATGCTTTTAAAACACTGATTAGCACTAGCACATTTTTAAACTTATTCTTATCAATTTTTGATTCACTGACAGCCTGAGGCTGTATCCAGAAGAGCACTAGCACTTTAACTTTCATTTTTATTGGTGCAAGTCGCTTTTATTCTATTCATCACAATTGGCACTTGATTAATCAGGCAATTGATACCTGTTGTAGCGATAGAACGTGAATGAAACCAGCACTGGCACTTTAACTTAATGAATTTTATTGCTTAACTATAACAATTAATTAAAACAATCAATGAATTACGCTGATGATAACATAGAATTAAATTAGCGCTTTAATTGTTGAAGGGTATTGTTCGGCACACAGCGCTTTGTCAGTGATAAATAATTAAGAATTAGGTAGTGTCAGAAAGTGTGGGGGTTTACTACTTTTCTTTTTCCTTTTCTCATAACAACTTTTAGTAATCCACATCTCCTCCTCAGAGAGGTGAGTTCGAGGAAAATAACAAAGACTGTTTTTTCTCTTCTTTCAAAGGGTAGGCACTTTCCCAAAATACCGCTTAAAGGGATTGTTCACCTGTGAGTTAAGTTAAGAATTTGCAATTTCAGCATTCTGGTTGCTATGGTTGAAATGACCTTAGCGACCATGCATTGATATGAATAAAGAACTGGAATATGAGTAGGAGATTACCTGAATACAAAGTAATGACAAATAGCAATAACAATACATTTGTAGCCTTACAGAGCATTTGTTTTTTAGATGGGGCTCTTTGAAAGCTGGAAAGAAGAAGTTATTAAAAAACTATAAGAAATAAATAATGAAGACCATGTTAAAAGATGCTTAGAATTAGCCATTATATAACACTATAAAAGTTATCTTAAAAGTGAACCACCCCTTTAAGCACAACAACATACTCAAGTCAACATGCCTAACTCCTCATGAAAGAGATAGGGGCAATTCCTAAACTAATTATACCTTCCCTCTGCACCAGAGCTCCACTCCATGGGACTTATTCCCTTGAGTTTACACATTAATCACATGCTCTCTAAAGTAAAGGATGAAAGAAGCATGGACGAGAACATTTATACAATAACATTACATGTTCATTCAGATTTCGGTACTCTATAGCTAATGTTTATGAAATTTTGAAATGAATATATTTTTACCGGTACATGGACTATGAATTGCAATATTATATTCACACTATTAGGACTGCAACAACTGTTGCTAGAGGCCTAAAATGACTTTTATTTCTCCTTCAGAATCTAACAGTGGATTGACTTTAAACTGAACACACAGGTTAGAAAACGTAACTAAACATGTACGATGGGGATGGGATGTTCAAGCTTAAATGAAAGTGTTTTAAAGTAATGAAAATATCATGAACTGTTGTCCTGCACTGGTAAAACTGGTGTGTTCGCTTCAGAAACAATTGAGAAAATTGAAAAAAGGCTATATGGCACAGGTTAAATAGTGGATAACAGATAACATTATGTTCTACAGAGCTTATCTGCTGTGTAACCTGAGCCTTTTCTCC
The DNA here is from genome assembly GCF_017654675.1 of Xenopus laevis. Lineage (NCBI taxonomy): Eukaryota > Metazoa > Chordata > Amphibia > Anura > Pipidae > Xenopus > Xenopus laevis. The sequence goes on along the minus strand of NC_054383.1, from coordinate 43,225,041 downwards.
TTTGAATGGCTGCCCCCATTGCTACACAGCAGCTTATTTATATAAACAATAGTAGTGTTTCTGAAGCAAACACAGCAGTTTTACCAGTGCAGAGCAACGGTAAATGATATTCTCATTACTTTAAAACAATTTCATTTTTTGATGTTACTATTCCTTTAACAACCAATAAAGTACAAAGTAACATTAACCCTTTTGTTTCTGCACAAAATTGCACAGCATGTAGCATAGATTCGTTATATAAGCTTGCGAGGTGGTTAAAGGATTATATGCAAATTATGTATGTCTGTCCTGTTAAGACTATGAGGTACTTATCAAAATAAACCTTAGAAATTATTTACTTCAAATAAGGGTTGCCATGGAAACACCTGATGGTGTCCAGGAGCTACAAGTGCAAAAAAAAAGAGAAAGAAATGCAAGTGCGTCATCGCTATAGAAACACATGCTTGTCACAGGCTATCAATACCCACAATCATTGGATGCCATTGGATGCCCTATGTTCTTTATACCTGATCTATCGAATTATTCTAGTGTTTTTCCACATTAGAAGGGAGCAACTAATAACCTGGTTATTTTTATATTTCATGAGGTCTGTGGATCTTCTTCTAAAGCAGCAGAAAGCCGAATATTATACATATATTCCTGCTAAATGCCATGCTACAGCTAAACCAGCATTTTGCTCTTTTCATTAGCATTTGGTCAAAAGGGGGGCCCACCACTCTCACATACAGTATGTACCAAAAATATGTAAATAAATAAGGATCCAAAAGTTTAAAGTATGGTTTCCGGTCAATATTAATTCTTAGGCTTCACTTACATGAACTTATACTAGGGAAAATCAATGAATATTAGCCATGTAAAAGTAAGTTGTAAACTCTGATGTAGATACTATAGTCCTCTGTAATCTATTAGTGATTGTTTCTAATATTCCTTCTGATTACACATTTGAAATTGAACTTTGCTCACCGCATTTGTGGAAATACATGTGCCGTAACATATATGTGTTGCACTATGTCTATAAATCTTCAGCATATAATGTTTTCAGAATGAGAGAAAATGCTACTAGCTAAAATGTTTCTTTTTTGAAAACAGTATCGCTAAAGAGTAAAGACACAAAGATCTTTCGTTGGTGAAAGATCGATTTCAGTGCAATCCAACCAATCCGTCAATTTATCGTGAAGTTAGTGGGAATTGAACGATCGTGCATCTTACGATTTTTTGCCCGACAGCTGTCAGAAAATAGATCTGACAGATGGTTCCAGTGCAATCTATCTATGTTTGCAGGGCCAAGCAGGCAGCTACCCTCAGTTTTCCTGGCAATATCGCCTGAAATGGTCTTTTTAGTTGATGGACAAATCGTACATTTATATAATAGTTTCGAGATAATCGTGGTCTCAAGCTATCGAAAAGATCCTTTAAAAATCTTTACATATATGGCCAGCTTTAGGCTTAGACAGAAAAACAGCAAAACAGATGTATCATAAAACAAGAGCAGAATCATTACCAAATAATACATTTTCTATATTAGACATAACCTTACACATATTATTAAGAATCATGCTGAAACTGTGTGGGAGGACTGCTAGATAGCTCATTTAATTACATTCTGTTGAAACAACACAAACATAGGCCATGAAATAAAAACAAACCGGCTAAAAATGTTATTATAAATATGTCCTGGAGAGTAATGACAGCATACTAAAAAGAAAATCAATCAAAAATTCCTTCTTTATTATTTGCCATGAACGAAATTCTACTGTTTTGAAGTGATACTGACACTAAAAATTTTCTTTTCAAAATATTAATCTACATTAAAACTTACCTATAGGTCACGTTTTTCGCGGATAGGTCTGCTTTGTAAGTAGTCCTCACTTGAAGTTCCTAAACCTGACTGTTTTGCCAACCTGACTGTCCCATCTCAGGCTGTCAGTTAAAGTTTCTAATGCTAAAGGACTCCTGCTACACAAATATGGCAGCCCCCTCGTAGAGGAACAGGCAGGGGTGGATTAACACTTAGGCTAGCAGAGGCTATAGCCTAGGGGCCCATAGTGGTCAGGAGCCCATGGGGTTTTTATGCAGCAAAAGAAGTTAAGGAGCGTATCCAAACAGCAGATCCTTACAATCAACTAGCTGGGCTCCACAAGAAACATACTTCCTGTTCTATGACAATGTGGTCACCTGACGCGTTCCATGCCTCGTTCTGGCACTTCATCAGAGGTGATGTCAGCAGTTACTCTAGCTTTATATAACCGTGTCCATTAAAAACATCAATTTAACTTCAAAACAACTCTTTTCATATAAACAAGTCATATCAATTCAAGCAATATTGCAATGTATTTCTGTCTGCATTTTAAGGCATTTTTTTCTTTTAAAAATAAAAATTTCATTGACCAGCATCCACTGACCTGCCCCCCCCCTCCCCGCATGCCGATGCTTGCTGCGGCACTGCCTGAGACTTGGAGAAAATTTAGGCAAGGCAGGTCAGGTGCGTGCATCAGAGTGCCTGATGCTCATGCGTCTGTGTGCAGTCTCTCTGTCTTTGTCGGAATTGGAGCTCACCAGTGACGTCTATTGGACACTACTGGGATCACCTGACTATAGCTGTAAAGGGTGGGAGCTACAATATGGAGCTGGCTACTGCTCCTGTATAAACTAACAAATTTTTAAAACCATTACCGGTAAGTGGGGGTGCAATGAGGATGTGACCACAAAATACATATAGACAAATACAAGAGTCCTCTGCGCTCAACCCATTATCAATATATTTAGGACACTGAGACATTTTGTGCCTTAAGCTACTAAAAAATGCCTTACCCTTTAAACAAAACAAGGATTGTTTGTCCATATATTGCAATATATTTAAGCTTGTCAACAACGGCAAAGTCATCCCTGTTATGGCCAGTCCTACACCCAACTTGCATCTGATTCATTAAGAATTTTATTGCTTCATTATTAGTGATGGGCGAATTTGCGCCGTTTCGCTTCGCCGAAAAATTTGCGAAATTCGCGAAACGGCGAAAAATTTGCGAAACGCCGCCGGCGTCTCGTTTTTGACGCCGGCTCCCGTTTTTGACGCCGGCGCCCGTTTTTTTCGGCGCCAGCGCCCGTTTTGGGCGTCCGTTTTTCAAAAAAAAAAATTTTTTTTGACGCCAGCGATTTTTTTCCCCCAATTTTCGCGGGCGTTTCGCGAATTTATTCGCCTGCCGCGAATCGCGCAAATTCGCCGCGAATTCGCGCCTGGCGAATAAATTCGCCCATCACTATTCATTATACATTTTACACAGGGACTAAGTTTTAACTGCAATGTACTTGCTTTCAAGGTTAAAACTCCCAAACTGTTTGGGACTGACAATCATCAGTGCATTGTGCCTAAGTTTTCTTGTCCTTTTCTTGTGCCTAAGTTTAGGTTCCCAGTATTATCCCTTAGTCACCATTACTTTGTGCAGTTACTGTATCATCCAGATCCAAAAATGAAGGGAAAGGTCATACAGCTTTTATACATTAACCTTGTGAAACACTCAGATCTTGTCAACAGTTCAGTGCAATAAACGTTTGTATATTTTATGTTTTGTATGTGATGGATTTAGATTTTGTTTACTGTGGTTTAATTTGTTTTTGTAAGTGATACAACTCAAACTGTCAGTTTAATAGAGCATATAAAAGTAAGTATAAAAGCAAAGGGAGGTAAAAGACAAGAAGAAAATCAATAATGAAAAGGAGAATTAAAGACACTGTATACTGTTGAATGCTTTCGTGGTATCATCTATCTGGGATCTAGGTTGTTCATTCAGCTTGATGAGAGAGAGCTCTCTCTCCAGGTAGCTGCTGTACATATTTTGGTAGCCATACAGATGTGCTGGATTAGCCGTCAAGCTGGGTTGTTAAATCCTTGCAGTGTACATCAATCTGCTATCGTAATTCATAGTTCCAAAACTACTGGGCATGTCCACCAGATGTGGCACATAGATCCCAAGTCGCTGCATTTCCTGAAGCAGAGAGGTGGTATGTGATGGATTTAAAAGTATGTTTCCACCAACATTCATTCTTGTGGTTCTGTATTTATTAATAGTACCTTCTGCCATATATTACTAAGATTCTGCCTGTAGGCTATCAAAAGAAGAGAAACACATACCCCCAATAGTGTTAATGTGACAATGACACTGAAAAAACTACCCTTCAAAATTTTAATGTACATTAAAAGTTACCTATAAATCATGTTGATCGTTTTTCCCTGATAGGTCTGCTTTTGTATGTAACGTTTGAAAGTATTTGTAAATTACTTGAAGTTCCTAAACTTGACCTAAACCTGACTGTCCCTTCTCAACCTATCAGAGTTTCTAATGCTAACAGACTACGGCTGCACAAATATGGCAGCCTGGCTCCCTCATAGAGAAACATTAAAAGCATCAGGCAAATACCTGTAAGGCAAAATTATAAATAGCATGCAAAGACAATAATATGATAGATGTAAAAAAAAAAAGATTTAATTTCTGGTGTCCGTATCTCTTTAAAATATCAACTTAGAAAATTGGATATTTTAAGTAACAGAAAATTGCACATAACTAATTTAATGGTCATAAAAATTAAGCAGTGTTGAAAAATGGATATTGCTAGTGGTGTAACTTGCTGGTGCGTGGTCCCCCCTGCAAAAAAATCTTTGTTGGTGTCCAAAGCACAGAGATGCCTACCTGGAACTATTCATCCACCCACTTCTCGACCCGCCACCCACTGTCATCCCCTACCCGCCTGCTTCTCATGCTCCCCGGCTGCAGGAAGGAGACTGGCTGGGCTGGGATTAAACAAGAAACTTTTTTATAGTAACTCGTTTCAGTACTCCACAGGTTCCCTAAGGAATCCTCCCTATTCCAGAAAACCTTGGTTGTGAATACCTGTTGGATTTTTAATTTACCCACTGCAAGCTTAAGAGCAATAACAATTATGTGCAATAACTGACCTTCCTGCCAGAGCAGGGGATAACACTGTTATTACCATTCTTGGCACAATTGCTTGATACTGTTATCTGTTTCAGATTTAATAGCCTAAAGCCTGAAGCTGATATTCAGTGGGATGCATACACAAAACACTTCATTCAATTGCCTGGCAAAATATACATTAACAGTCATGAATAGTGTCAGATTTCTGCTTGACAGCACTGAATGGTCCTCCAGCAGCTTCATGTAAGGAGCTAGAAAACAATCATTAATACCTGGAGGCTTGACTCTATAAAGCAGGGCCATTTTATTGCAAAGATTACAGTGCCACCTTCTGCCTCGAGAAAAACCTGCAGCTATAATATTTTGTAATTGCCCTTCTACAGTATTGATATTTAGTATTTAGTATATGCAAACATACAGTCTTTTCTGCACATGTACAGTTGTTAATAGAATGCATTACAGTGGATTGAAGTGAAACTGATTAGAGAATTGTTTGGGAGCTAATAGGCTCTGAATTTGCAGTAGTGTTGGACTTATACAGTACATGATAATATTCTTTCTTTTATGGCAGAAGGCAGAACTCAAACCAGGGGTTTGCCTCGGGTGCCCTTCTGTGCTAGTTTGACTATGAAGTTCCAAAGATTAAGCCCAAATTGAAATTAAATCTAACTATTAATTTGGATATTCATAGTCCATCACAGTCAAGAAAAGTCCATCATGTATGACCAAAAATGGGCCCAAGCTTTAGAGTCACATGGCATGGCAATTTGTGTGCCTCTATAACTGTATTATAGACCCAGAACAACCCCCAAGGTCCCAGTCGCGGCTCAGTCTTCCACCTTTAACAGCCATCTTTGGCTTCGGGAGGAGCCTTCCGCTACTCAGGTGCCACCAGGTCTTAGTGTGAGAGGACCAGGGGGAGAGTTCTGGGCGAGCAAGGGAACTGCATGTGGTACAGGAACGGAGGGCAAGAAGCGTAGTCAAGGGACGGGACAGGTCAAGGATTAGACAATACGGCACCAAATAAGGAACAGAAGTGTAGTCAAGGTCACAGGCCAGGGTAAGGACAGACAGCGAAAATATCAGAGTCAATCAGGCAGAGGGTCAAACACGGATAAGCAAACTAGAAATAGCGCCCAGGAACTATCAAAATAGACCTATATTGGGCAATAATTCAGTGTAGAGCAGGGGTCTTTACAGGCAAAAGTGGCAGAAAGCTTCTAAGCAGGTATCTGGATACCTAGATTGGATCAGCCTGCTGATGCCGTCTTCTTCTGGTGGGTCTGCTTACTACCACATTATGAGCCAATATTTGGCCAAGGAGCCAAATGATTGGATGATTTTAATCTGTCCCAGCCTGCCATACTGGTTGCTAACCGCATACTAAGGTTTAACATAGTGACATCTCAGTGTTAGTACAGTTATAGTGAATATGGGTAAGAATAAGACTAATTGCCACATGGGGCCACACTTTTGTAGAAAAGTGCAGGTTGGGAATCAGCCCTAATATTAACATTAGCTTTCTTCTTTGCTTGCACCCAGAACCATGTGTTGGTAATTTTTTGCACCGAATTCTTCCACTTGTGCCTGTACCTGGACAGAAGCAGCAGTAAAGTTTGCAGGCTAAGAAAAGAACTAATGCCAGTGTTGGGGCTGATTCTCGACCTGTGATTTTCAGCAGGGTCAGATCAACCCAAGTGTGGCATTGGCCTTTGGTCATGATACATTTCTAATGTAATAGTCATAATGCAGCTCAGTGAAATGCTTGCACACACAAGCCTACTTTAATTTCCTCTATATAATTATTATACATACTCACTCACAGTAAGGAAATTGTCGAGAGTGGATAATGATCATTACCAAGTTTTAATTTTAGTACTCAGATACAGATAGTTTTTCTATTATTATTGTTGTTGTTTGTTTGGGTGTTAAAATGATTAAAATGATATTGAGTTGCTACCAGGTTCTGATTTGACAGCGGGGCGCCCTAGGTTAGGTGCCCCTTGGATGGTTCTCCCTTCCCTCACACTCACTCTTCCTTCTGCTCCCCTCACTGGTTTGTGTATGTGCATTCTTCTGTTCTGGGGACTTGGCAAGCAGGTGATTTAAGCAGCAAAACCTCCTGCACCTCCTATTCTAAATACTGTACTTCAAGGACAATGTCGATACGGTTGGGCAGAATTCTGCCCCTTTATTTGTGCCACCCTAGGCCATACCTAATTTAATAGTTTAGGATAAGTATTTTCTGTTGCCATTTAGACATTGCACAATACAATTGTAACTAATAAGATGAGGTCTCCATACATGGACAAATATAAGCTGCCAATATATATAACATTGGCAGCTTATTGGGCAGTGTTTGGGTCCACCGATGGACTTCCCTCATCAATATCTGGCCGTAAATCAGCTGGATGTCGATCGGGCAGGTTTAAAAATCCAGTTGAATCAAGGACTGCATCAATTCTTTGCCTTCTTAACCTCATTGTGATCAAATCGTTGGGCCCTTGGCCCTATGATCCGATCAGCCCAATATCGCCCACTTCAAGGAGGTACTTCGGGCAGCATTCCATTCATTTGGTGACCTCGACAAACATGCAGATCTCTGTATCTGTGCCATAGACATGCAGATTATTAGCCTGTGTCAGACAAATCTTTCAACCTGCAACTAACCATTCAGATTAATAAATTTGCGCAAAGCAAAATTTGTTCGTGCAAAGGCATAACTTTTCGCATTGTGCATAGTTTTTCCGTTAACGACTTATATTTATTCCCCCCATAGTCCAAAAACCTTAATTTTGTGCAATGGTATCTTTGCATCTGTAGCCAGCTTTACAGCTTAAAGGGGTTGTTCACTTTTGAGATAACTTTTAGTATGATGTAGAGAGTGATATTCTGAGGCAACTTGCAATTTGTTTTCATTTTCTATTATTGAAGGGTTTTGAGTTATTTAGCTTTTTATTCAGCAGATCTTCAATTTGCATCTTAACCAATCTGGTACCTAAGGTCCAAATTACCCTAGCAACCATGCATTGATTTGAATAAGAGACTAGAATATGAATAAGAGAGGCCTGAATAGAAGGATCAGTAATAAAAAGTACAATACATTTGTAGCCTTAAAGAGCATTTGTTTTTTAGAACGGAGTCAGCGACGCCCATTTGAAAGCTGCAAAGAGTCAAAAGAAAAAGGCAAATAACTATAAAACTAAAAAAAAAAAATAATGAAAACCAACTGAAAACTTGCTTAGAATTGGCCATTCTATTACATAATGAAAGTTACCTTAAAGGTGAACCACCCCTTTAAAAGGCAAATCACCTTCATTAGCAAAGCTGTAATAACGCATAAAACCGGACCTTAAATCCCCCAGAAATGTGTTCAAACTTCCCATAACCTTCCAGATTTTGTAAAATTTATGTGGTATTTAGGGGGTGTGGCCATACAATGGGTGTGACAAATCTTTTTGTCCCTCTTTCTATTTTTCAAATGTTGTGAAGTAGACCCAGGCCTTTGTGGCCTTCCCACAAATCCGAGCCTGGTTCAACTGTTATTGACTTTAGATATTAAGAGAAACATGATTCAACACATAACTTGTATGTACTCAAATGTTTCATTTGGATTGTTGAAATGTTTCATTTGGTTTGATTTATAAAGTGCCAATATATTCCACAGTGCTGTACAATAGAGGGGTGTATACATCAAGCATACAGATTACATACAAATAATGAATGAAAATGGGAGTAAAAGAGGGCCTTATAAAGCTTAGGAAAGATTGCAATATATAATTTTTCAGGGATAGTATAATGCAATAGTAAGGATGGTGATAAAGTTGTGGCAAGGCAGCATGGGGCAATGGCAGTGGAAGTCCTGTGTTACCAGGTTGATTTTGTCCTTGTCCACCAGTTATGCTTTTTTGTACACTCTACTTTTGTTTTTTTATTCCATACTCCTAGCCTCTTTATGTAGTACCCTTGTTTGCACATACTAAACCTACAGGATTCTAAAATATGAAGTACTGTCAGCAGTTTAATGCTGAGCACTTCATACAGAGAAACAGGGTACACATTATAGAACACATCTATCCAGGGCCCCTGGAACTCCCTAGAGGTTGTGTTGACCAGTTAGATTTGTTTAAATCTAAATACATTGATGTCATGCTGCTAAAATATTTCCAGACACTAGTCATTTGTTATATCTGTTCAGGGTTTCCAGCTGCCGGGCCATTAAATGAACATCAGGATAAACTCAGTGACTGACAGCTGAAAATGAAGGTTTTAGTAAAATATTTAGTGTTTTTTATTTCCTTGACAATAACTTAATTTTTAAAGACATCCATAGAGCATTTATATTATGGTCATGGCAACTGTAAAAACATATGAAGGGTCTTTAAAGATGCATCTGTGTGCAACTTTTGTTGCAGTCACTGTGCTAATTTTTGGCATTCATTAAAGGTGTGTCCAAATCTGCTCATTGCACTTCCTATAGTTGCCCTCCGTGCCACTGTCTTCTGTTACAAATTTTGCGGTACAATGGATATTTACTAAACATTTAGAACAAAATGCTGGAAAGGCTTCTCCTAGGAATCTGACCAAGGAATACCTTTTATGTGCTCCCGATACCACCAGGCAGCAGCTCATCAAGTGATGTAAACTTGTATACATTCATGCATGCCTGCCAACCATACAAAGACCATGGACTCTAACACACAAACAGGACCTATATATATAAAGTTACTTCAGATAAGGTGATAAAATACATCTCATATTGGCATCTGAAAAATTCAACATTTTTATAAAGCTGAGTATTTGTAAAATTCCAGCATAAAAATCTGCAGCCACTTGAAGAATGCTGTCATTCATAGCTTATTACTGTGGATATCTGGAGCAATTCATGTTACAGTTTTATAAACAGGCAAAAATAGAGACAAAAATCTGTATCAAACCAAAGAGAAGAACAAAAAAAAAAAAGATAATCCCACAACTGTAAACCACTGCTCATAATAAACAGTATTTATTTTTTCAAATTAATGCTTGCTTTCAGTCATTACAAACATGAAAAGGTAGCATGCAGCTTGACAGAAGCCTTTATAAACTGTATCTACACCAACAATTAGCAAATTGCTTTCTGTCAGCAGGTGATGAAGAAAATAATTCTCCCTACTCTAAGTCTAATTTCAGCTGATGGCACATGCTGGGTTTCCTATCACTGAGCTTTTTAATTATTGCAGCTCTCTTTGGTGCTTTATTTGTCTTGCTAAAGGTAGGAAGCAGAAACTAAAAATGATGAATACAGGATATATTTCTGCAATTAGAGAGCATGCAAATACATGCTGATAAATGTATATGTTACACACACTTCACTCAATCATTTCTATTTCATTTAAAAATATGTGTTTAAATAAATAACTTGTTTGTGTTATCTCAGTATGACATTAAAGTCAGCTTTATTTACTTGCAAATCATGTACTGTTTGGGAAAATATTTTATTTCTCACTGTACTTAAATAGCGGTTACTTGGCTCTAGCTTCAGCCAAGGCTCTGTTGAAATGGCAATTATGATATGTTCTAATCAATGTGTGGAAATTACCATAGTAATAATGCTCACCCTTTTTAATTGACCTTTACGGTGAAGTATCCTTTTTATTCCGCTCCTCATTACACTGAGGACCTTCATGATACAGACATGTGTACTGTCACTAAATAAGATAAAATAAATGTTACAATTTACAGTACATGTACAATTTGACACTTTTCCCCTTTGAATCAGTGTGGTTTGCTTCGCCTCAATGTAGTGATGGCATGTCATCAAAATGGCAGCTAGCTAAAGGTCTGTTCCATAAATATAGAAACTCATTTACAAAACTCATCAGAGGTAAAAGGCTCATTTACAATAAACCATGTAGTGTGCAAAGTGCAATCGGCCATTTTTTCAGACTCTTTAAATTGCATGGTGCATTGTGCCACAGGCCTCTGTGCTTTACTTCAGAGCGCTGACACCTGTGGCTCCTTTCACTAATTGTGCTGTTCCAGCTTTTATTTCTTTCATTTAATTGTAATTGGCTGTAACTGCATTATCTTATTATTACTGTTATGTAGTGCTGCCACCCTGTGGTCATTCTTATTATGTGCCTCTGAATGTATTATGTTAATTTCCATTGCTTTGCTCTCCTCCCTTTGTGACATCACATCCTGTCCCAGGGTGCTGTGTACTTCCTTTCTGTTACAGACATCATACCTGGTGAGAGCATTTCATTTTGACCTCTAATATTCTCCAGCATTACCCTAAGTTCCTGCATATGTTTTGCTCTAGGTAAATCAATAAATTACCAAAGCATCACCATTGTATTCTCCTCACTGGATTATCACATACAACTGGCACCCTATCTGGAAATATTAGTGAGTTCAGCTATCTACCATTGCTTGTACAGGGATTATCACTCACAATCAATCAGAGGATTTCTCTAACGTACATCTGTGGCAGAATAGTCAAAATGAAGCTTAAATCTACAGTCTTTGCATGTCTATACGCAGTCTGCAAGCAAGCTTAGAGCTGTCCGCCATCTTATATGCATGTGGCTTCATAAGCACAGTGAGCAAGCTGAAATCCCTTCTTAAAGAGACAGTACAACTTAAACAGGAACAACATGTCCACAAGAGGCTTAGTGGATTCCTCAATCACTGAACATACAGAAACTCACCCTGCTCCCAAAAACCTAGATATGCAGGAAGCAGAGTCCATGTTAACTGAAGAACAAGCAGTACGATCTAAACGTGTTATCAAGCCAACACAAAAGATTAGAGAGAACTATGAGGCAACCAAAGAAGAGTTCAGTGACAATTTAAACGATTTATGGCAGAGAACTGAACACTATATAGCAGCTCTTTTACGCTATAACAACGATGCAACAAAGCTAACCACACTATTGAATCTCTTAACTAATGCCTATGTCTGCTATCAGCGACTGTCTGCAAAGTACATCACTTTCCTAAGCGACTCTGATTTTGATGATGCCTCAGAAGAGCTGAGTGAGAGAATCTCCTCGAAGAGAAGGATGCCATAGTACAAGACGCTAAAAGCAAGGCAGAATTCCGCATCGCACACTTACAAGAGGTGAGATCCCATCGATCAACTTCAAGTAAACATACCAAATATACCCTTTCATCCTCCAAAACCTCTCATTCCGGAAGGTCGGCGTTGCATGACAAGCTTATAGAGATCCGGGCAGAAGCAGAGGAAGCTAGTGTAAGAAGTTGCTTTGCTAAGAAGGAGGCTGAGATTGCGAAGAAGAGAGCAGAAATAGACGCAGAGGCAGAAGCCCAACTAAAAATCCTCCAGACAGAAAGGGAAGAAGCAGCTACCTTAGCTAAACTGAAGGTCCTGGAGCAAGCGTTAGGCCAAGGTACCGACCTAGACTGTTTCATCCCAGGAGAAGTGGAAGACCCAGCCGACCGCACTGCCAGATACGTGCTAAGGCAACCATCGCCTGCTCCTCCTGCTAAATCGCATGTACCAACTCCACTTCTAAATCGCCAGCTGGGTGAACCCACAGATTTCCAGAAATCATCAAATCCCAGTAATAAGGTAATTTCTAGCATCAAGCGGGCTAACGCTCCAGAGACCAAACCACAGCTTAATCCTTATGCCACATCATTTCATCCTGATCAATCTCAACCCCATGTGCCAGAGCCCCTACATGCTCCAGAGAGACCACAATGCAATCCAGCAATAGGAAATGGGAGATCAGACATGTCAGACTTTGCCAGATACATCATGCGCAGGGAGCTGATTAACATTAGTCTCTCAAAGTATGATGACCGTGCCGAAAACTACAGGGCCTGGAAATCGACCTTTGAGGCTGTAATCAGTGATCTTAACCTCACTGCCAAGGAAGAACTTGACTTGCTTATCAAATGGTTAGGCCCAGAATCTGCAGAACGTGTGAAGACATTAAGAGCAGTCCATGCAGGCCACTCAGAGGAAGGCCTCGCTGCAGCATGGGAGAGACTTGAACAGACCTATGGCAGTTCCGAAGCTATAGAAAATGCCTTATTCAGGAGACTTCAAGCCTTCCCAAAGATAACTGTCAAGGACAATCGCAAGCTCCAGGATCTGAGCGACCTGCTAAGAGAACTAGAATTGGCGAAAATGGACCCGCGTCTGCCAGGACTGAGTTACCTTGATACTGCCCATGGCGTCAATCCAATTGTGTTGAAACTACCACACGGCATGCAAGAGAGATGGGCAGACCAGGGCTCCAGATACAAGAGAGAACACAATGTGTCTTTTCCCTCTTTCTCTTATTTTACCAGATTCATCAGTGACCAGGCTCGGAAGAAGAATGACCCCAGCTTTGACTTCACTGAATCCAACCTACCTGCTTCATCCTCATGTTCAAGGTATGACAACACCACAAGTAAACATAGAGATTTAAGGCGAACAGTATCCGTTAGGAAAACAAATGTCCCACTTGTTGCGGCCTGCACTACTAGGAGGGACAACCCCTTCCTTAAAGAAAAGGACCCTAACAACATGTGCCCTATCCATAAAAGACCTCATCCTTTAAAGGAATGTCGTGGGCTCAGGGCAAAGTCTTTGCAAGAACGCAGAGAGACACTCAAAGAGCTTGGAATGTGTTACAAGTGTTGTGCCTCATCAAATCATATGGCAAAAGACTGTAAAGTTATTATCAGGTGTGCAGAATGCAGCAGTGACAAGCACGTTACAGCAATGCATCCTACCCTGCCTTCAGACAACGCACCATCTCAAGCTGCTACCAGTGCCGTCGCACTTCATGGCGGGGAGCCACCGGCTCGAGAGCTAGCTACAACGACTGTCTCCTCTTCCTGTATGGAGATATGTGGCAAAGAGGCTGGTTCCAAGTGCTGTGCAAAGGTGTGCTTGGTCAATGTCTACCCAGAAGGGAAATCTGAAAAGGCCACCAGAATGTACGCCATTATAGACGAACAAAGCAATAGGTCTCTGGCAAAACCTAAATTCTTTGAGATCTTCGGCATAACGGGAGAAGCAACACCATACACCCTCAACACTTGTTCTGGTCGTATAGAGACTTATGGCAGAAGAGCCACTGGATACCTTATCTCCTCCATTAAAGGGAACGTTCATATACCCTTGCCAACGTTAATTGAATGCGACCAGATACCCGATGAAAGAGATGAAATTCCTACTCCAGAAGCTGCATACCATCATTCCCACTTGAAACATCTAGCTAGTGAGATTCCTCCTATGGACATGAATGCTGACATCCTACTTTTGCTTGGGAGAGACATTCTGAGGGTCCACAAGGTGCGGCAACAATGCAATGGTCCTGACAATGCCCCATATGCACAGAGACTTGATCTAGGCTGGGTAATCGTGGGCGATGTATGTATAGATAAGAGCCACAAACCATCTCAAGTGAGCTCCTTTAAAACCTTTGTGCTCAAAAATGGTCGCACATCTCACTTTAAGCCATGTGTTCATCATTATGAGGTAAAGGAAAAGCTTTCTAACCTTCTAAAGGCACCAGACATCGTTCCTACCCTCTATGACAACTTAGGAAAAACAGTGTTTTCTACAACACCAGAGGACAACACATTGGCCTTGTCCATTGATGACAAAGAGTTTATTAAAATAATGAAAAATGGATTCTTCAAAGATGCATCTAACCACTGGGTTGCACCTTTACCTTTCCGTGCTGTAAGAGCCAGACTCCCTGACAACCGGGAACAGGCACTATCAAGATTCATGTCCTTGCAGCGTACGTTAAAGAACAAACCAGAAATGAAAACTCATTTTGTGGCCTTCATGGAAAAGATATTTCGCAATGATCATGCAGAGCCGGCTCCACCTTTACAAGAGCATGAAGAATGCTGGTACCTTCCCTCCTTTGGAGTGTATCACCCACGGAAACCAAACCAGATAAGGGTGGTATTTGACTCAAGTGCCAAACATAATGGCGTATCTCTGAATGACGTCCTTCTCACCGGTCCAAACCTGACCAATAATCTGGTAGGAGTACTCATGAGATTCAGAAAGGAGACAGTTGCCATTACCGCTGACATTGAACAAATGTTCCATTGCTTTATCGTACGACAAGATCACAGAAATTACCTCAGGTTTCTTTGGCACAGAGACAACGACACCAGCAAAGAAATGGTTGAATACCGCATGAAGGTGCACGTGGTTGGTAACAGTCCTTCACCTGCTGTTGCTACTTACGGCCTACGTAGGGCTGCCTCCGATGGTGAGTCAGAGTTTGGGGAAGATGCCAGAAACTTCGTTGAGCGAGACTTCTATGTGGACGACGCGCTCAAATCCTTGCCCACAGCAGAGGAAGCCATAGATCTGCTAAAAAGGACACAAGGTATGCTTTCAAAGTCTTGTCTAAGGTTACATAAAATAGCCTCTAACTGTGCTGCAGTAATGAAAGCCTTTCAACCCAGTGATCATGCCGCAGAATTCAGAGACTTGAATCTAGGGATAGACAACCCACCCGTACAGAGAAGTCTGGGCCTGAGGTGGGATTTATCAAATGACTCCCTTGGATTTCAAGTTAACTGCGCAGATAAACCATTTACTAAACGGGGAGTTCTCTCAGTGGTGAACAGCCTATATGATCCCCTGGGATTTGTAGCACCTTTGACTGTACAAGGCAAATTCCTGTTAAGACGGTTTTCAGAGTCCATTTCAGACTGGGATGCTCCACTGCCCTCTGACAAACAACAAAAATGGGAGTTGTGGAAAGAATGCTTGCATGCACTAGATAGGATTCACATACCACGATGCTACACTCCAACATCCCTTTCTACAACTCAGAGGAAAGAAATCCACATCTTTTCAGATGCGTCAACTGAAGCCATCGCAGCCGTTGCTTATTTAATAAAAGACTATTGCAATCAAGTGCATGTTGGATTTCTGTTTGGAAAGGCAAAATTAGCTTCAAAACCTGAGCACACCATTCCTAGACTCGAACTTTGTGGGACTGTGCTAGCCATAGAGATTGCTGACTTTATACAGCGTGAGCTGGATATTCATGTGGATGACATTCAATTTTACACAGACAGTAAGGTTGTCCTGGGTTACATATACAACCAGTCAAAACCCTTCTATGTCTATGTCAGTAACCGCATTGAAAGGATTAGAAGGTCTTCTAAACCTGAACAGTGGCACTATGTTCCATCTCATCTCAATCCCGCAGATTGCGCCACCAGACCGGCATCTGGTAGAGTCTCTGCAAATTCTTCTTGGTTAACAGGTCCAGAGTTTCCACTGAACCAGAATGAAGAAACTCCTACTCAAGACGTCTTCAGTCTCCAAGACCCTCATGAAGATCCAGAGATTCGGCCTGAAGTTAGTACCCTTGTCACCAAGTCTGAAAAGAGGACTGGCTTGGGCTGTCATCCCTTTGAACACTTCTTCAGATGGTCAAGACTCGTTCACACCATTGCAAGGTTAGTCCATATTGTTCATTGTTTTCTCGCTGAGAAGCATAACACTGGATGTCGCAGCTGGCACATGTGCCATAAACCTCTCACAGCAGAAGATATTGTTCTAAGTGAATTGCTTGTGATACGTAACGTACAGCAGAGTGCCTTTAAAATGGAACTGAAATGTATACATGACAAGCAAGATGTACCAAAAAGCCAAATATTGGACTGTATGCTTATGAACTCAAACTTCTCACGGCTCACCCATGAGACTTTGGCTACCTTCCTAGCTGAGGTATCTGCTATTGTCAACTCAAGACCTCTTGTACCTGTATCTATGGATCCAGAATCCCCTGCCATTCTCACTCCAGCAACTCTTCTCACTCAGAAGTTTGGATCTGTTCCTAATCCACCTGAAGAGTCTTCTTCTGGTAACCTATATCTGAAACAGTGGAAACACGTTCAACATCTGGCCAACTGTTTCTGGAGCAGGTGGAAAAAGGAGTACTTAACTCTTCTTCAAGCACGTAGGAAGTGGCAACAGATCAAGCCAAACTTACAAATTGGAGATCTTGTTCTCATGAAAGACCAGAAGGTGGAAAGAAATTCCTGGCCCATGGGTCTGATCTCAAAAATCTTTGCCAGTGAAGACGGCAAGGTTCGCAAGGTGGGAGTGACCATCACAAAACAAGGCGATCCCAAGTCCTTCATCAGGCCTGCATCCGAGATTGTTCTTCTCTTACCCGTTGAGGAATGACATTTACTTGAGGAACTTTTCTTCCATTCAGTCGTCCATCTCCGGACTATTCCTAGGAACCAGAAAACTCCAGACATTTGGACTGTTCCTGTCCATCATTTTCAGTTTAAGTGCTTTCTTTGTTTTGCTTTGTCTTTCAGGTTCCAGTATTTGATTGAACATTTCATGGACATTCATGTTTCCATATATATTGAAATCCTAGGATTTCAGACGGGGAGTGTGCTGTTCCAGCTTTTATTTCTTTCATTTAATTGTAATTGGCTGTAACTGCATTATCTTATTATTACTGTTATGTAGTGCTGCCACCCTGTGGTCATTCTTATTATGTGCCTCTGAATGTATTATGTTAATTTCCATTGCTTTGCTCTCCTCCCTTTGTGACATCACATCCTGTCCCAGGGTGCTGTGTACTTCCTTTCTGTTACAGACATCATACCTGGTGAGAGCATTTCATTTTGACCTCTAATATTCTCCAGCATTACCCTAAGTTCCTGCATATGTTTTGCTCTAGGTAAATCAATAAATTACCAAAGCATCACCATTGTATTCTCCTCACTGGATTATCACATACAACTGGCACCCTATCTGGAAATATTAGTGAGTTCAGCTATCTACCATTGCTTGTACAGGGATTATCACTCACAACCAATCAGAGGATTTCTCTAACGTACATCTGTGGCAGAATACTAATACATGGCTGACTGGATTAGTCAGTACAGTATTAGCAAGAGGGCATAGGCACATTTATTCCCAGGAGAAGCAGGCCACATAACAAACCCTCTGACTTATTTAATAGTCAGCAGCATTGAACTGGGGGCAGCCCCCCTCCACCTCCCTGGACCCCCCCCCCACCCCATGCTTGACAAAGGGGCAGAGCCCCGAAACGTTGCACCACCACAGTAAAAACTTTTGCAAGGGCTTGCCCTGCAGATACAAGTCTCGTGTGCGGGTGTGTTTTTTTGTTCCCCCCCCCACCCCAGCCATAACCCCCTCTGCCCCAGTCGGGGCCATGTGTGGAGTCCAGGGAGTGGGTCTGGGTTGGTGAGGCACACAAAGTCTGGGTTTTTTCCCCAGTGTCCCATTCTGACCCTGATAGCCAGAAGAAACTTTGGACTACACAGTCAAACTTGGAGTATAAGAACATTACAGTTATAGCATGCATGGGGTTGCACAGCAACAATCTGTTACTTATCAGATTGACTGTTAGGGCAATGACAGACGGGCAGATTTACCACCCAAAGGAAATCGCCTCTCAGAGGAGCCATAAAAGGTCCCAAAAACTGCCCCTCTGGATTCATAGGGATTTGTGCATGTCAAACACTTTTTAAATCTCCCATGTATCATTACCATTAAGAACAAGGTGTCTAGCTGCAATGGGTATAAAACTGCTGATCTTAAAAATCCTTGGGGGTCCTTTATAAAGTTCGCGCAGTGCATATTTTTCGCAAGTGGTTGTATTGCACATGTTTTTTCCTGAACGCTAATATATTGCACTGCTCTACCCGTCTTTCCGGTTTGAATAAATTTTCGCAAATGAGGCGGGAGTTTGCGCGAGTGCACCCATTGTGCGAGGTTGTTGTGCACAAAAATAGCGTTGACAGTAACTTAAATTCGCATTTTGCGAAACTGTTTTGTGAATATTTTATCCGCCACCAAAGTTGTGGCGTAATTAAGTCGCAGAGTGTGTGCATAAATATTCACAATTTGCGAATTGTGCCATATTTAAAAAGCTCCTATAGACATTCGCATTGTGAAAAAAAAAACGCAATTCTGTTTGCACCCTCTTATTCAGCTTTATAAATATAACCATGCACAGGGCAAATTATTCCCTTTGCGAACCAATCTGCCCTGCGTGAAGTTTATAAATGCCCCCCCTTGACTTTTCACTCTGATTAAAGTTTGACTACAGAAACAGCAATCGGCAACACTTGCCAATCCGTTTCATAACGTGCACTTCCATAGATACTGGATAACTTAAGAAACATGGGACCAGGGAATGTGCATTAATCAATCCCCTCTGTTTTTTGTATCTTGTAGTTAATTTGGCCAGATCAGTTGCACTTCCATTGTATTTATATATTTTACTTAGTCTTGGAGTGCTCCACAACCCCCCTTTTTTGGAGCAAAGGGAGCTAAAATGCTTTCCATCCATTGCAGTGAGGGAAATTTTACTAAAGGTTCACTCTGACCTCTAAATACATTATTTATCTGCTGCAGGCCCCCAAATGAGAAGCCTACCAGTCTGATTTTGCCCTTAAAAATATTTTAAAAAGCCAAAAAAAATTCAACCCCATGAAAATCAAGCGGTCTCAGTTTGTATTCTTTGGAGAAAAAGTAATAATCAATGATCACTTGGGACACAACTGACTGACGAGTCACGGCCAACCAAATAACTTGACTCTAAAATGAAACTGAGATTTAAAAACAAAATAACCAACCCCAGCCCATAGCAACGTCCAAAAAACGAAATATATCATATTCCACAGACAAAACTGGTTATCTAATTTGTACAACCAGTATTTGATATTATAGTATTGGGAACTATTAAATTCTAAGCTTTGCAGCTCTCAAATGAGAATACAGAATTTTTTTATACAGGATGAGGAGATGGACTCTGGGGATTAAGATCAAACATTTGCAACAATTAGCATGTTTTAGCAGCTAAAACACAGCCGTATTATTGATTTACATAACCCTGTTAATTACACTGAAAGATACTTTTTAATAGCAGCAATTTGTATTTTTTTAAGCTCAACGCTAATAACTGTGAAACAGTTACTGCAAGTATCTATATTTATGAAGCTAATAAAACACACACAATTCTGTTATCAGCAAGATTCTCTGTTTCTGCTGTGTAGGAGTGTACACGGTTCCCTTGATAATGTGCATCAAAATGAGCATTTCCCCAATATTTATATACGCTTTAATTTTATGGGGCCTATTAATGAATGCTAAATGCAGCTCTGGGTGTTAAAATAGTCCCAATATTGTGTCCATGAAAATATCATACACAATGTGCCTTCCCTGATTTGCAGGTCCCAACTGGGATTTAAAATAGGCCCTGGTATTTCGAGTATACAAAGGCCCAAACAGCCCCCCACAGGCCTAATACATACAGATTGCCTATGACATCTTACAGTAGCCCTTTTGGCATTTGCCTAGTCTGGGCCTGCCTACTTATGATTATCTATACTAGCACTGTGTACTAGCAATGTGTTCCAATTTGCCCATTGCATCTATTTTGATGCCCCATTGCAAGAGAGCCCTGTACCTAACACCAGCTTGACACCTGCAAATATGGGCTCACTTTTGGGGTTGCTCCTATAGCTTGTGCCAAAAGAATCACACACAACTGAAGCCCATTTATAGTAAGTTAATGTCTGTGTTCTGCCTATGGGCTATTCATTCACGTGCATGTGCAACTTGCACCGATTAACATAATTTACTCATTTTGAACAAAAATTCATCGATGCAAAATGTTGAAGTTTATTGTGATGTGCCTAATTCTGACAATGACTGTTGTACTATAAGTAAAGAACACAGTGAACTGACTGGCTATTTTGTATTTTGCATTCCTTTAGCAAATGGGCTATTATATATGTTATGCTCTCTTGTGTGCCAACTCCTGCTATAGGAGATAAAATATTGCAGTAAAAAAGGTAACTAGTAATGCATAATGGTGCAACATTGATTGAAATGAGATGTTGGATACAAAATTGATTTACTAAAAGACCAGTAAAGTGATGCTGACTGGAGGGGTGCCAATGTGTTAGACACCCCCAGCCCCGGGGAGCTGAATTGCAGTACAACCCAGATTTCTAATTTGTGAATTATATTCTACTCCACATATGCACTATCCAGAACAGTTTAATTGCTGGGGCATCAGAAAATCAAGTGGCATTGAGCTCATGGACTAGTAACCCAGGCCGGTGTACTTTTCAGCATTTTGCAAGCCAATTTAGAAAAGCATAGCTGCAAACCTTTTCCTTTCCAGGTGCACTTAGCAGAGTAGCAGAGTTATGTAAAGATGCATTCGTGTTACTTTTGTAAATCCAATATATATCCAATAATTTATTTCAATTATAATGAAATTGTACTTGTTTGATTGCCATTTCGGGGTGAGAGAATGTATCCTTTAGAACATTTTTGATTGAAATCTGATTTTTTTATACACATCAGGATGTCAGAAAGGCATTCTAGAGTACTGAAGTTCAACCATAGATTATAGGTGAAGAATTAAGATTTAATCTGGGTACATTTTCTCTTTTAAGGGCACCAGTTTTGCAGCACTACATTGAGATCCTGTTTTATTAAGCTCTGGCCTTGGATAGAAAGGGTTTTTCAGGAATTGGGATGACCCAGCATTTAGTACAGCAAGTCACTTCACATAAAATGTCCTAATGAGCAGAAAATTCATGTGCCATTTACAATGTTTTCTCTTCATTATAGATGCAAATATATTGAATAAGAATCTCAAGAATTATGAAGCAGAAAGTTGATCATTTTACTGAAACCTGGATATAAGTATTGTGAGGTCCTGTAGGTGCCATAAGAGACAAATGCTGCCAATGAGCCGTGATATTTTCTATACAGAATGTATTAGATAGAACACATTTTGTGTATTTGCCATGGTTAGTACACAAAGCCTTAATACAACACTTTGTAATTACTGCTGCACTAGAATTACTTTTTAACACAGCTGCAGAGGGTACTTAACTAGCCTTGTACCCTGCCATACAGTAGAGCTGCTTTCATTTGAAAATGAAGATAACATTATATTATAAATTATATAGTCTTGAGATTAATTATATGCTGAATTCTTGTGATATTGTTTTTATTCCCCTTATAAATTTAACAACTTCAACGTATAAGGGTTAATTTCTATGTTCATCTAATGAACTTTCAGGAATATTGAAATATGCAGCATATTGATCCACTCTTACTGTTTCTACAGTTTTCACTTCAGTACAGAAATTCAGTGATTTAAAGGACAAGGAAAACTGAATTCATTGAATATTGCAAGTAACCCACAGTGAATTTAATCACTGAGACTTGTTGGCCCAGGATGGCAGTGCCAACATTTTACATGTACTTCCCAGTGTTCCAGGTAGACTTGAACATGTGGAGTAGACTAAAATATTCAGATTTTACTGTGAATGTGCAAATTTAAGTCTGCTTGAGGGATGCCTGGAAAATAAAGGTGAGTTGGATTTTTGGCACTCCATTAGAAAATCCCTAGGCTAAGGTAATCAATGAATTCACTGGAGGGAAGCTAATTTATTGGCAACAATTGTGAAATCAGCTTTCCTTGTCCTTTAAGATGTGGTGTTTATACAAATGGCCTGTAGGTGTCCCTGTGCACATGAGTTGTGCTGAGCATGCACAGTACTTTCTGTACAGCTTGGGTGTTAGAGTTCAAGCTACTGTTGATGTGTAATGGCCGAACGAACCTGCTAATAAAGCACTGTTATACTCTACTCATCCTCGGCTACCAAAATAAGCGATAAAATTTACAAGCTGCAATTCGAATCCATGACCTGTCAAGAGTCCACTATTTAAAATCTGTAAATAATTCTGATAATTAAACCATCTATTTGTCAGCAGTATTAGCAAATAATAGGAAAAACACCAACAACAAGAGTGAGTGAAAAAAATTGTCAAATGGGGAAAATTGGCTTCATTTCACCCTTCACAAGCGAAGCAAATCTGGTGAGATTCAATCATCAGTAATCTACAGCCATCATATAATTAGAGTTCTGTGTCAATTAATGAAAGGGGAGGGACTCTATTCTGTCTGAAGGTGAAGGTCATTAAATAGGGGCTTAATTAGATCAGATGTCGACCACTTTGAATGGGTGTGCTTGCACCCACAATATGGTAAGATGGCAAGCAAAATGTTTGGCTTCATCATCATCATAATTATTAACATAGTGTCAGCAATGTGTTTGTAGCTGTCTGTAGGTATATGTACATAGCTGTGTTTGTTTGCTCATGTGTATGTATTACATTTCAAAGATTGTGTACATGGGTTTGTGATCTGATTATGTTTATTTGTCTACACTTAAATACTTATATATAATTGTTCACATATGTTCCAGATTTCCTGTATGTGTGCCAGTCGGCATTCTCTCAGAAACATCTGCATTTGTGCATGTAGCATTACGATTAACAAGAGGTATGTTGGATGCAGTGCTGTCCAACTGGCGGCTCGCAACCCCCCTTGTGTGGCCCCACATGAAAGTCTGCCTGCTGGGACTGCTTATCATGTGTAAGCTTTAAAAAGTATCAGTACTGATATTAATTGGCCCCTGCACTGCATACACCTCAAATTCAGACTGTAATTCCCTACATTGTTCACACATGTAACACCTCTATTGTTCACACCCTAAAGCCCTGTACTGTTCACACCTCAGACCCAGGCTGAAACTGCCCACATATTTCACCTGTTCACACCATATATGAAGGGGCACCAGCACTGTGTCACTGTACGTAGTACATCTTATATACCTTTCCTATGCTCCTTGTGTGTACCATACTGTGCCTTCCCTATGCTCCCTGTGTGTGCCATACTCTACCTGCCCAATGGAGCACCTGTTCACACCACATATGAAGGGGCACCAGCACTGTTTCACTGTATGTAGTACATCTTACATGCCTTTCCTATGCTCCCTGTGTGTGCCATACTCTGCCTGCCATATGCTCCCTGTGTGTGCCATACTCTGCCTGCCCTATGCTCCCTGTGTGTGGCATACTCTGCCTGCCCTATGCTCCCTGTGTGTGCCATACTCTGCCTGCCCTATGCTCCCTGTGTGTGCCATACTCTGCCTGCCCTATGCTCCCTGTGTGTGCCATACTCTGCCTGCCCTATGCTCCCTGTGTGTGCCATACTCTGCCTGCCCTATGCCCCCTGTGTGTGCCATACTCTGCCTGCCCTATACTCCTCCAGGAGTGTAACTTGGGGAGCAATTATGCATGCCATACTCCCTTTGCATACCTGCGCGCAACCTAGTGAGGTGACCCGACTCTGCAGACCGGACTGAGATAGGCAGCAGACAAAGGTACATGCCTGCTGCCCTCCAAGCTTTCTCCACACATGGGCTAGAAACCCATCTATGGAGAAAGTATATAAATCAGTACCAGAACTACAAGATATATTGCTGTTGTGAGTTTGCTGGGAGTGGAGGTGACTGAGTGTAACTGGGCTTGGCTTATGCAAGTCAGTAGTGTGGCCTAAATTATCTTGCTCTTTAATGCGTACACATTGGTAGGTATGCCATGTAACTGTGACATGCCTAGTGCACATGAGACAGTCATGTAATTCATGTACATAAGGCAGAGTGGTGTCTACAGTATTTATGTTGTACAGATATGGGAAATGTTATCCAAAATGCTTGGGACCTGGGGTTTTCAGTACAACCTTTCTGTTATTCGGAGCTTTCCGGATAAAGGGTTTCCAGATAACCGATCCCATACCTGCCAAAGGTCACATATCTAGTGTTCATGGAACAGTTATGTGGCACCCCCCCCCCCCACACTAAAAATAAGGTTGGTGTTTTTTCCTTAGATTCCCCTTTTTTAAGTGCCCTTTGATATCCATTTTCTTTCTGATATGTCCCAAGCAGAAACTGGCAAAGAGACCCATAGAGAATCAGAGAGCATCAGCAGAGATTTCCAGTGTGCCCCATCTCTTTTTGTTTCTGTGTTTCCCTTTTCTACCTTCTGATTTCCCCTTTCTCTTTTTTTACTGGTCTTTCCTTATATTTCTATGCAAAAAGAAGCATGTTATCAGGATTCTGCAGTCAGTCATCAGATAAGAAAAGCAGGGAACGTAATTCTTAAACTACTCACTCACTGATACAATGCAAACAGTGCTAGCAGTACACTTTCCTGCAAAGATATATCAGCAAAAGAATAAACAAGTATTAAAGTTTACACAAATAGTACAGATGTGCCTGCAGTATAGGTTTTCACTGTGAAAAGCAGCTAGAAACTGTAAGACATTGGCTTTTGTGTGACCTTCATTAGGCCCAAAATGCCTGAAAACACTTGTCACTGTTGTCACCTACACGCTAATCCCTGAAGCAACAGAGGTGAATTTCTGCTGTTTGGTGTTGCATGTTTAGCAGATGGAAAACAAGGCAGACAAAATGCCAGAGAATAGATCCATGTGCTATAGGCCTTAGCCAAAGGCATAACAATGCAGACAGCAGCCTTGGGGCTTCTGGGGAACTCATTAATATAGAGGTCCTTCTGGAATCCTGACTGATGTGCAAGTTCAACATATGCCTGAAGATGTGGTGGTGTGAGGCTTATAACTTATCATTTCATACAGATAACAAAATCTCTATTTATTTCAAATTCATTAGATCCATTGATGTTTCATCACAGTTCCAGGATTTTTATGTTGCCAACCAAATCCCAACCCTTGCTGTCATACAACTCTTTGCTCATGAATGCTTACATTTTTATGGTTTTCCTCATCTTAGGACTGAAGGATGACTCTTCATAAGCAATACTACAAAATACTATCATTTTTATAATAAATATACTTTCTTTTATCTTGTTCTCATTTAAAGGAGATCTAACACCCCCAATAAGAAAGCCCCTACCTATTACCCTAGATAGTCCCCCTCCCTGCTTCACCTCCACATAGTTCATTACACCTGAAAGTGTCCCAAATACATTGCTCACATATTGGTGCAGAGTAAGCATATGTGGAGCTCATGGGCGCTATCTTCTGGATCTTCGGCCTTCATCTGTAAGGATCGCCGTATTGGAGCATGCGCAGTTGGAGCAGTCTTCCAATTCGTAACAACTGCGCATGCACCAACAGTGCCGTGAATTGCCAAAGGGAAGGAAGAGGACCCGAAGAAGACCAAAGACCAGGAAGATGGTGCCCATGAGCTCCACTGTGCTTACTCAGCACCGATATGCAAGCAATTGCATAATCCTTTCAGGGGTAATGAACTGTTCGGTGGAGGAAGCAGGGTGGGGGCACTATCTTATTGGGGGGGGGTTAATTTCTCCTTTAAGGTTTCTCAAAGCCTGATGTTCCAACATATAAAAAATAAACAGCAGGACCTGTTCTCCAGGAACATGCCATGCTTCATGGTTGCTATCCAAGACAAAAATGTCCCTGTCAAATCATCATAGTAAGCCACTGCTTACTCTTGTAGACGTAGGCATTTACTATTATTAAATGACAGGGAAACCCTGATTCACTAGGGTTCAATGTCTTGTACCCTACTAGTCAATCAGATCACCCTGTTTTTTTCCCTGGGCCAGTGCATCTTTTAGGGAAAAAATTCACAAACCTATGGAAAGGTTCCCTTTCATTTTAAAGGGGCGGTTCACCTTTAAGTAAAGTTTTATTATGTTATAGAATGACCAATTCTAAACAATGTTTATATTGGTCTTCATTATTTATAGTTTTTCAATTCTTTGCCTGTCACTGACCCCATCTAAAAACAAATGCTCTGTAAGGCTACATATTTATTGTCACTGGTAATTTTCATTACTTTCTATTCAGACCCTCTCCTATTCATATTCCAGTCTCTTATTCAAATCTATGCATGGTTGCTAGGGTAATTTGGACTCAAGGTGAACAACTCATTTAATACATGTGAATAAACATGGTTCACTTTTCCAGTTTGTTTCAAATCATATTAAAAGAACTATAAAAAGTAAAGGTAATCATATTAATAAAGAAAGGGAAAATGTAATCCTATAATCAAGAACCTACTGCAATATGCCTATTCATGCCCAGCTGCACATCTCTCAGCATGCCTAAAAGGCCCATGATGAGTTCAGTGTGATTTATTGTTAGATTGCATTTATATTAGATTATAGCAGATTTGGTTGACAATATTCTTGTCCCACTGGGTGGTGCCCTGCAGGGAGTTATTTGTTTCAATTTTTCACAATTTTTTTAGCAACAATTCCTGAGATAGGGATGAAAACATGTAGGCTAGCAATTACCCTGCCAATATGATTGTTTTAAGTTTTCATATAATAAGCCAACCTCGCAATATCTATGCATATTCAGTACCCAGTTTAAAATATGTTATCAAATGTTGCCAGGCTTCAGTTGATTATTTATGATGTGTGTATGTTTGTAGCATTATATACCATAGGTTGACACTTATTCTGTAGCTGAGCAGTGTGTCACGTGCTGTAGATATGTTTAGGGGCAATTGTTCCAGTTTTCTACGTTTAAGGCCTCACGCACACTACAGATTGTGGTCCAACACAGTAGTGGAATATGTTAGCAAGAGCAGTGGCGTAACTAGATATTACTGGGCCCTATCACAAATTATTTTACAGGCACCCAAAATGTGTAGAGGTTGACTTGTTTTACCAGTATTTATTGCAATTGTATATGGGGCCCCTATACCTCATGGGCCCACCCTGCAAACACAGGGTCTGCTTCCTCTGTAGTTACGCCCCAGAAAAAGAGTTGAACACTAGGCTGTTTTTATTGCTCAAGTATTCTCTCTGTCCTTCTGCTTTGTTCTTTCTGTAGCCACTAGAGGGCAACATAAGTACATTAGTTGTGTTTTTGGCTCAAAGGTAAGGGGAAAAAAAGGATTAGAATAAGAATGTTTCTTTGCTGTCTTAATTTTATATATAAAACACAAAAACTCATTGTTAAAATAGATAATGTTACATTACAAAATGGTCTGTGGCAGTTTCTAGGTCTTCTTCTTGTAGAGATCTTTAACTATAGAATAAGAATGTTTCTTTGCTGTCTTAATTTATATATAAAACACAAAAACCTATTGTTAAAATAGATACTGTTACATTACAACATGGTCTGTGGCAGTTTCTAGGTCTTCTTCTTGTAGAGATCTTTAACTAACAGTTAATATAGTTATATAGTTACATTAAGCAACCCTGATACCGTCCCCTCCCTTAAAAGTTTAGGGCTGGAGCGGGTTAAAAAGGACTGCATCGCTAGCGCAATGAGCGCTACATCGCTTTCTGCACTAGCAGAGCCCAATTTCTGGTTTAAAAAATGGAAATTCGGCTCTTAAAGTTACAGGAGGCGGCTTTTTGCTGCCCCTTGTAACTGTCCGCTCACTGAGGCCCTGTCTGAGTTGAAAAAAGACTAAAGTCCATCAAGTTCATCCCCCTCCTAATGAACCCCAACACACATATATACACATACTTA
Organism: Xenopus laevis; assembly: GCF_017654675.1. Classification (NCBI taxonomy): domain Eukaryota; kingdom Metazoa; phylum Chordata; class Amphibia; order Anura; family Pipidae; genus Xenopus; species Xenopus laevis. The sequence continues at coordinate 43,196,762 of NC_054383.1, read as the reverse complement.
TACCGACCTATCTGTATACTTCCATATATAAACTATATACTGTATACCAATATCTATACTACTTTTCCAATAAATCATCCAAGCCACTCGTAAAGGCATTAACAGAATCAGCCATCACAACATCACCCGGCAGTGCATTCCACAACCTCACTGTCCTCACTGTGAAGAACCACCTACGTTGCTTCAGATTACAGTTCTTTTCTTCTAGTCTGAAGGGGTGTCTATAATGCCCTCTAATATACTTGTAAAGTGTAATTATGTCTCCTTGCAAGTGTCTTTTTTCCAGAGAAAACAACCCCAAACTTGGAGTCATAATTTAAATCTTCCATCCCTTTAACCAGTTTAGTTGCACATCTCTGAACTCCAGCTCATTTATATCCCTCTTAAGGACCGTTCAGGTAGCCTAGTGCTACTGCCTCTGTAATGCTTCCGTCTCACTTTGTTAACCTACTGTATTATGGGAACAGTTCTATAGTTCTGTATAGTGATGGGCGAATTTATTCGCCAGGCGCGAATTTGCGGCGAATTTGCGCGTTTCGCCGCCAGCGAATAAATTCGCGAAATGCCCGTGAATAAATTCGCGAAACTCCCGCGGAAATTCGCAGCAAAAATTCGCCGGCGTCAAAAAAAATTTTCTCTGAAAAACTTTTTTGGCGAAGCGAAACGACGCGAATTCACCCATCACTAGTTCTGTAACATATAATCTACACGTTAAATTATAATTTTTACTATGTACAAAAAGGGATTCATTAACAGCTGTGTATATTTAATTTTATATTGCATGTGAAACAAACTCCAAATATTACTGTATATTTATACTATCTGGGGGCTTCTGGCTGCTGCAGTGTGGTGCACCTAATTTAATAATAATCATATGGTAAACTATAACATCTTTTTACTGGTTGAAATTGTGCAAGCATTTGTGAGACACTATTTATATACAGTATCATTAATAACTGTCCATTGTTTTGGGACATAACTATTCCATTAGGACTAGAGAAATCTAGCCTCAGGAGCTTTGACACTATTTGATCTCATAATGATTAGGGATTCACCAAATCAATGATTCGGCCGAATCCTTGTGACTGGCCGAAATCCTAATGTAGACTAGGAGTGGGAAGGGATATCATTTGACTTTTATTCACAAAACTAGGAAGTAAAAAAAATGTTTACCCCTTTTTACTTAGGATTCAGATGCGGTACGGTATTCGGCCTAATCTTTCACAAAGGATATATATATATATATATATATATATATATATATATATATATATATATATATATATATATATATATATATATATATATATATATATATTCATTGCCTTATAGTCACCCAGGGGTGAAGTCCACTACCTTTTGATAGTTTAAATATTTATGCATGAGGGACACCCTGGCAGACAAAAATTGTTATTAATTATAATGTAGTTACAAAATGCTTTTTATGTTTATGTGAACTCCTAATATTTTACTGAATATGGTATTGCATCATGGGAAGAATCTAGACGGGCCACCAGCAAGGTCCCAAGTAAAGAAGGAGAAGGAATGCAAGCTCGATCAGTGGAAGTGAGATTACTCCATTTATTAAAGCAGAAAATATTTTGGGGCAATGTTTCAGCCTCTCTTCATTTGATACTTGGGACTGGGAGGCTGTAATTTAAAGTTGTATTTGCAAAACTATTCCAGGGCAGTTGCCTTATGTTTCTGTTCATTACATGGAGCTAACACAGCAAGGTCCGTGCACACACAAATGCTCTGAAGAATAGTCTATAATACAGGCACATTTCTAACACTGCAATATAACAAAGCTAATAAAAAATTACTTTAGAAAATGACCTTTAAAAGTATTGTGCAGATATTATTTTACTTCAGTCGCAATTCCTTGAAATGTTGCTCTTTTTCTTTTTGTCCCTGAATGCAGACAAAAGGCTAGTGAGTTTTTCACTCCCGGCTTTGTGTTGCTGATGGATTGTCTCTGTGCCGTGCTGTCTGCATCCAATTTTTGAGAAAGCCTTTAACTCAACAACACAGACCCACACACAGCAAATAGTCTATTAGGGAGCCCCTTTTGTGATGTAATTGGATTTCTCTCCTTGTTAGTTTGCAATGAAAATGTCATCTATATTGGTGTGTACGCATTCAGCTCAAGTAAAATTCAGTTGTCTTTTGGATGAGCCGTGGAACCTTACACTGTTCAGGCAGCTGCAAAGGGGATAGATTATATGAATGGAGCAAATACTACACGTTGCATGCTCTTCCCAAGCACTGCTAACCTTTGGGTCTCAGGCCAACTTATTCCAACAAGGGGACACCACATTAATTGTATTATCACCCAGTGCAACTTAACCCCATTCAACCATTGACCATTTAGGAGCCCTACAGGGAGTTGGTATCAAAAGGCAAGTTATCACTTTTAACCTGTATGGACAGAACATATTTTAACATTCCTCTTTGTATTCAAAATATTTAATCATTTCATAATATGTATTTACATTTTGCAGAATGAATGTTCATGAAAATTAAGGAGACTTTCATGGACATTTCCATACATGATGCACCAGGTCAGAAATACCAACATGTCTGGATATAGACTAAAAGATCATATGGAATTCCTTTGATTCTACTCCAATAATTCAGCCCTAATTTATACTCCGCCTCTTTGACCCACATTATCTTGTACCTTATCTGCTTGTCTCTTGCAGATGCCCTGGTAAATGACTTTGACACCTCACACATAGATTGATATTCCTTTTTGTTGGTCATTTGACCTATGAGCTGAATGTTTTATATATACCAAAGAACACGACAGCTTCATTGTAATCAGCTTTAAAAAGGAACTAAAATGTTACGAAAGCTTGCTATGATTATATTATTTAGCCACTAAATGTATCACCTTTATACCACTTTTGGTATTTTTTTTATTTCAAAAGGGTTGCCCTGTAACATACATGATGGTCAAACCAAATAAACATGCTGATGGCTTAGTAGGCACTAGTTGGTTCTTAACCTGCATACTTTCAGATGCTTTACAAAAGGACATGCAAAGCAAGTTCTTCAGAACATACCTGCATTTATATAGTTTAAAGTGTGTTCTACTGAAGACATTAACTACCTGTTGCAATCGCTCAAACACAAAGATATACTGTATATATGAAATCACATACACTTTAATTTTTCAGAAATATTTGTATGGATTCCCCAAAGTTCTTACTCATTTAATGATATTTTTTCTGTTTTTCATTTTTGCTTTAATTAACTATTATTAGTCATTACAGGAATGCCTTTGTTCAGTAGTTCTAGCATGGAGTAAGGAGGAGTGTTTTGATCAACTTGAATCTCCATGAGAGGTCCATGATAATCAAAACATTCTTTGTGCCACTGTTCTACAGTTGCACCAACCAAGCTGCAAAGTGTGCATCTAGTATTTCACTGAAAACAATTAGAGAGAATAGAGAATTCAAAGGACAATATAATTAAAAGACATTTTTTGAAACCCACAATCCAATACAGAATGAGCATGCTTAGGAGAGAAGCACCCCTAGCTAGACTCAGGGAGATTACCCTAACCTTATTTAGATTTTTTTGGTGTGCATGAGGACAACAAAATCCACCTGAATAATGCTATAGTTTGTGTTGGAACCCTGGGAATGGTAGGGGTGGGGCTTCTGGGTATGGCATTTTTGGCAATGGTTTATTTTATTGTAAGATTCACCACTTTAAGGAAAACTAATTTGAGTTGGGTTAGTATGAGATTACAGTATTTTATCAATCCATCCCATACCCTGTGCGTAAAAGAGGGTGTGAGTAAAAATGCTACAAACTAATGTCAAAGCCATGGCCAACATTTAACAGCCCCTGCCTTGCTTGGACTTTGGGTCCTCAACTATTCTGCTATAGTCCAAAATGAGTCTAACAAAAAAAACATATTCTCTTTAACCAAAAAGATTGCAGAATTCAGTTGTTCAGTGTACTCAAATGATATTAAATGTTTGTATAGCCGTCTCCCATAGACTCCATGTAAAATAATTCATTTTTTTTAAAAATGATTTCCTTTTTCTCTGTAATAATAAAACAGTACCTTGTACTTGATCAAAAGATATAATTAATCCTTAAAGGAACAAAAAACAGTCTATTTGTTTTATTTAATGTCTAAATGAGTTCTAGTAAGTATGAAGATCCAAATTATGGAAAGAGTTGTTATTTGGAAAACCCTAGGTCCCAAGCATTCTGGATAACAGGTCCTCTACTACATTCTGGATTCTTTGCATTCCTAATAAATGACAAATTTAAGACTTTCCTTTAGGGCAGTGCTGTTCAACTTCTGTGGTACCAAGGGAAAGAATTTTTCTGGGCAACATGGTGGAGGGCCAATAATGAAAACCAGCACTCCCTGTTTTTAAACCACACCCATGTTACTACAAGACCATGTCCACTTAATTATGGTAGCACACCAAAAAACCAAATGGTTGGTGCTCCCCGCAGGAATATCACTTATCACCAATATGTGAAAAAAAGTTGTCATATTAAGACATACCCTAAAATCGATATGCCTTATCCTCCCATGTGGCTAACACAGCACCCCCCCAGCACATGATTAAACATCTAAGGGGCCCCTAACAACAATTTTCAAATGCTAACCAACCCCCAGAACAAATACCAGGCTAATGTTCCACAGGCAGAACAGGGCAGGCAAGTATGGCACACATAGGGAGCATAGAGTAGACAGAGTATGGCACACAGGGAGCATAGGACAGGCAGAGTATGGCACACATAGGGAGCATAGGGCAGGCAGAGTATGAAACACGCAGGGAGCATAGCGCAGGCAGAGTATGGCACACACGGAGCATAGGGCAGGCAGAGAATGGCACACACAGGGAGCATAGGGCAGTCAAAATACAACACACACAGGGAGCATAGAGAAGGCAGGAGAAAGCAGAAGACAGGTAAGCCTATCAGGACCATTCTAAGATGTACTACACATAGTGACACAGTGCTAGTGGCCCTTCAGCATTTTGTATGAATTGTAAACTGATGAACTATGTGGGTCTGAGTTGTAAACAGTACAGGGTTTTAGGGTGTGAACAATAGAGGTATTACATGTGTGAACAATGCAGAGGGGATTACATGTGTGAACAATGCAGGATTTTATAGCCTGAATTTGAGGTGTAAACAATGCAAGGGCCAGTTAATCTAAGTACCTTTTAAATTTTACACATGGTAAGCAGACACAGCAAGCAGACTTTCACATGGAGGGCCACACAAGGGGGGAATGCAGGCCGCTAGTTGAACAGCAATGCTTTAGGGCAATGGCCCATGCACCAGTCATACTTCCATTATATACAGTTTTACACACATAAAGCTTTTTCTTGCAGGGCCAGTGCTTGCCTAGTTGATCAAGCTGTCCTTTCAATAAGAATCATGCCAGCTCTTCTTACCCATGAGTCTTTCTCCTTGGAAAGGGATAGATCTCTGTAGAAAATACTCTTGATGCCCAATCACCACTTGGCTGCTAGAGATTCAGTTTCAGGGAAGGTATATATGTGTCTTTAAAGCCTGTGACACTGATAGGCATAGCCGTGCATTTGAAGCTCCAAATACATTTTGTTCTGTGATAATTTTTCAACTTCCTTTATGAGGCATAAAGAAGTTGAGATCCTTCTTTGTGATTTTCCATCCCTGCAGTAACCCAAAGCAATAAATGCAGCGCTAATAATAGCAAATAATAAACAATAATAGCTAATAATAAAGAAAAGTCTACTTAGTCAATATTAATATACTAACACTAACAAAGAGGCTGTGTTGTGTGGGTATGTTCTGTGTATCAGTCCATTGTTAAAACCCATTATGATTGAGAAGTTTGCACACATTCACTCAGTAGCGAACAGCCAGGAAATATTCTCAAATGGAAAAGTACATAAATGACTAGCATTTATTAGCTTCGTTTTTTTCTGTTCAGTATAATGGTTTGGTTTAGTACAGCATTGTTTCAGCAGAAACACCACCACCCAGTAAGCAGTAATCAAAGCTGCATAGACAGAGCTGCATAGACATAGACAAGTTCATGGAAAAAAATCTCCAAGTACTATATGGCTATTGGAGATACCAATGGTCATTCGTGGTTAACAAAGTATTGGACAAGATCATTTTTGCTCTGAATGACTACAATGCTGCATGTGGGCACCCATGCTTTAAATGCAATCTGACACCATTACAGAACAGCAAAAATGATAAAGACTAGAGATTAATAGCTGTCTGATTAATGTGTACAAATCCATTGAGCTGTTCAGCTTCCCTGGCTTTTGCCCAAGGCTGGATTTCTGTGCTGTTAAGAATATAAATTAGCTACACAGGATTACCTCCATCCCTGCCACAAATAATGGGGGCCTCAAGGGCTGGAGACCAATGGTCTTGAACCATCTCTACCCTTTCTTTTATCTAGTTTTGCTTACACTTTCTTTGACTTGTGTTACAGTTTGTAGAGAATAACTAAGAGAAACATCTAAAGGGTTATTTTACCACGGTACATGGTGTATACAGTAGTGCTGTCAGACAATTGCAAGTAATTATTGTCTTTTTTCTGTTTTTGGACCATTTAAAATCTTCTATTCTAAAGTTGCTAAAGGACACACACACATATATATATATATATATATATATATATTTTGTTTTTACAAAAGCCCCCTTATTGAGTGGTTTAGCCCCTAAACCCAACCAGTAGATATATATTATACAAAACAGCCCATTTTTATGTGATAAATACCTGTTTCATATTCAGTCTTTTCATGAGAAAAGTATATTGTACAGGTATGGGACCTGTTAACCAGAGTAAACCCCTCAAATTTACTCCATCGCAAACCTTTTGAGGTCCTGTAGAAGTAAATGGCAGATGTCCCATTTCCAATTTGAAGATATTATGGTCTGCGCTGGGTTTTGTACGATAATCTGAAAAATTCAGGGTTTTCAGGTGATAACTCTAAAAATTCGAGCAATTCAGGAGTCAAATCCGAAAAATTCATACAATTAGAGTTTCTTTACGATTTTATTGAGATTTTTCCAGACCAACATTTTCAAGTTATTTTAAAAAATAAATAAGGTAATGGAAGTTGGGTCAAGTTTGTTTTATTGAAATGACAATTTGAATTTTAGTAAATAACCCAAGTCTACTGGAAAATTAAATAAACCCAATAGGCTGGTTTTGCTTCCAATAAGGATTAATTTAAATCTTAGTTGGGATCAAGTACAAGGTACTGTTTTATTGTTAAAGAGAAAAAGGAAATCATTTTTAAAAATTACGATTATTTGGTTAAAATGGAGTCTATGGTACACATACCTGTACTTGTAGTATGTGCTATTGGAAAATCCCCTCTGGCTCATTGGAGGCACAGTGCTCACACACAAACTGTACTTGCAAATGTGCAAACATATATGCTACATTACTTTAAAAAGTTTTAAAAATGTTTAGTATATTACTTCTGGTCTACTTCAGTTACATAATTAATGTGAATAATCATGGTTCTGAAAGTACAGGGTATGTAGCTTTTTGGTTTAAACAACCCTGCTTCAAAAAGTTTGGACAGTGTAAAATATAGGTAAGAATGAGATTCTTACCTATATTTTACACTGTCCAAACTTTTTAAAATGTATTTGTAAAATGTATTTGTAAATAACAAATTCAATGAATTTGAGGTTTTTTTTTTAATAAATAATATTTGTGGGTTTTTGTTATTTAAAGAAACTAAACTAAAATTACACTAATACAAATCTTGATAGAAGTGTTGTGTAAACACAGATGTTTATGCATGAGCAGTCGGTGGAATTTAGATTATGGTTTTTCTGTTAATATGGTAATTGTAAGAAACGTAGCATTATAGCATGAGATCTTAGCACCAACTGCTTGAGTTACATAATAGATACAACCCTTTTTTCAAAAAAGTTTGGAAAATTTTAAATTTAAATAAAAAGACAATGGAATGATTTTCATGTTTTTTTGCTTAATAACTATTGAAAATTCCATTATTGCACATTTTAATGGAAAAAATTTAATCATGGGAAAACAACAGTTGATAAATAACCCCTGAACTGTTATCAATCAATAACATAGCTTCTGCTTATGAAATATACAAACCTATTTTATCTACTTATTCCAAAATAGTCAGCCATTTTCAAAGCTTCTTAAAAATTGTTGGGTGTATAAAAACTCCATTTGGAATTCTAGCTAGGGCTTATAGACATTCTAAAAAGTGTTTTCCAAACTGTATGTTCCCAGAAGAATGACTATTTTCCATCTTAGATAGTCCTAGAATCCCAGCTTGAAGGCTAATCATAATGAGATTTTCTTGGTACTATAGCTGAATGACTGATACACCAATATTTCCATATATCTATAGTCTTGTTAAGAAGTTAGGGGGGACTTTGACCAAATGTTGGACTTTAAAGCAGGTGCCTGAAACTGAGGAGTCTTAAAATCACTGTTGAACAGAAAAGAAACACTGATGATTGCCCCTTACCTTATGATCCTTTATAGATTTGTGTAATTTCTTTTCAGGCAAGTATGTTGGCAACACTAAATACAAACAGCAAATATGATGGGTTCTGTACTCTATAGTGATATTTTTATTGTAGGTTGTTAATTTGCACTTGGCATGTAAAGTCTGACATTGATTTATTTAGGGCTCTGATTCAGTCAGGGTCTCTCACCACATTATAAAGAGCTTAATTAATCAATTTCTTAGCAACTTCATTAAACCTGGAATAAATTACTTTAGGGTCTCTAGGTTTGTAACAGAAATAAAAAGGTTTCTTTTTTCAAATTGTATCATGAAATACCCTTTTTTCCTTGCTAAGGCCTTTTCTGCAAGGCAAGCAAATACACTTATTGAAAATCACAACAATGTTGCACGGCCTGAGCTGCGACCTTTTAATTAACTATAGGTTATTCCATTCAAAGTCACACTGCCGACGGTAGATTCTGCTCTGAAAGAGCCTCAGAGGATTTCCTCTTTATGAGCGAATAGCAAAGGGCCTTGTGGTTCAGTGGTCCGAAATCATTGCCGCTCAATCTAAACATTTTTATGCTAATTTTAAAAGAGACATGTCTTAAACGCATTTAGACACAGATAAAAAATTCGATATTAAATCTTATTTTGCCATTGTTGCAACATTACGCAAGCATTAATATTGGCACATATAGTTATATATGGTTATGAATTTATATACAAAGAGGTCAACAGTGCTTTGAGCCCACATTTTTATGACTGAACTACATAAAGCACCATCTGTGGCAATACATTAAAAGATGCATACCAACTTTTCACATATGACACTACTTCTGGAGCTAATCATTCTATATACAAGTAAAGAGTGTTGAGAGAGAGTGTGATAGTGAGTGAATTACATTTATGATATTCCTATATTCTCTCATAAATAAGAACACATGTAAGTATAGACAGTGATCCAGAACCAATAGCTTGTGAGCAACATGTTGCTCTCCAACCCCTTGGATGTTGCTCCCAGTGGCCTCAAAGCAGCTGCTTCTTTTTGAATTCCAGGCAAGTTTTGGTTGTATGAAAAAAAAAGGTGTACTGCCTAACAGAGTCTCAGTGTAGGTTGACAATCCACATATGAGCTACCAAATGGCCAATCACAGCACGTATTTGGCACCCCAAGAACATTTTCATGCTTGTGTTGCTCCCCAACTCCTTTTATTTCTGAATGTTGCTCACAGGTTTAAAAGGTTGGGGATCCCTGGGTTATTCTGTAAATTGTCCCTTATTTATCTCGGGTTTTGCGTATCTTGTGTGGGAGAGTAACCAAACAGCTAAAATAAATTATAATTATTCTGTAATTTCTGATCCTAGCAATGCTATTAACTAAACTAACAATAGATTGGCTAAAGAGTCACCCTGCTATGCTTTACCTGCAATGTATCCAGTCATATGGTAATGAAAGCACTTAAGTACATGGCAGTAGTGGCCCATGGAAAAAACTACTGGATATAAATTGTAATATGAATTAAGAATGCAAAATAAATATTAAGGCTGTGCCTCCCATCCCACCTATCAGTCTGCTGCTGCTATCTCAACCATCTGGCCACCAGGAGGCAAGCCTTATAGTTCAGATAACTAAACTGTTAAATCAATACTGAAGCTTGAAAATCCAGTGTTCAATGTTTATTCCACACACACACTGGTTAATGCAGTCGGGGAGTATCCCCTTTTATTCAGCCACCAAACATTCAACACCCTTCATCAGGATTCTTGAAACGTTGAATGTTTGGTGGCTGAATAAAAGGGTATACTCCCCGACTGCATTAACCAGTGTGTGTGCGGATACGTTTTCTATACACATGCGTTGCTAAGGGACCCGGCCGGGTCAACGGAAGAAACGCACCACCAGTTACAGGATTGGTGAACTACAGGTGTGCTGTAGGAGAAATTACATTGCAATGTATATTCCAGACATCCAACCAGAATAAGAGCTTAAAGGCTTTTTATAAAAGCTCACTGGTAGCTGCAGATACCAGTTTATACACACAGTATTGCTACAAGTACTTTAGTTGTATAGTAGAGTACATTATTATCCTTTATTTCTATAGCCTCTACGTATTATGCATCACTCTGATATCATCATTCACAGTAGTCCCTGATCCAGTGGAGCATACAATCCAAGTTCTATTATGAACACACTTGACTATTCTTTCAGGTCCCACAGCTTTAAAAAAAATTACAGTTAAAATTTCACAGTTAGAACATTTACGGGGGAATGTAATAAATGTTGGTAACAGAGAAATGATTTGCAATGCCGACAGTTATGTATTTGCGCAAACAAATTTGCCTTTGCGTGAATGTAATATAGCTTTTGAGAATCCGGACACCGTTTAGCGACCTATGCAGACAGTGGAAGAAAGTTTGCAAATTTTATGGTTTGTGCCAGTGCGCAGTGAATGTAATAAAACTTCTTAAAGAAAAAGTGGTTGTGTTTGCTCCAAAAGATTAAATACCTTCAAACACTTCTTAAAAGTGTGCAATGAGCAATTGCAATGTGCACAATGAAATAACAGTTTAAGGAAGAAAATTACATTGCGAAATGCAAATTTTTATTCTTATTTGTGCAAATTGTATTTCTCTTGCTGACTTTTATTACATTCATGAATGTGTTTTACGGCCTTAAATAGAAATAAAATGTAATATAATTGCACATGTACCAATCAGATGTGTACAGTGCTGTTTTGCTCAGTAAACAAATTCCCAGGTGTCTAGAAAATTCAGTAAACACATTAAAATCCATTTTTATTAATATTACACATAAAAGCAAATCCTTTTTGAGAATTGATCCATTGATATTGATAATTTGTTTGTAGTGCAACTTTTCTGCATTAAACTATAGCTCTTTATAGATCTACATATTTATTAGTACAACTTATATAAATAGCTGTAATTTTGGTCCACTTTTTATACACAATTATAATAATGAAGAAACCACACATACAAAACATTAGGTTCTTGGCACCACTTCCATTCATCTTTGGCTGAGATGTGAGACAATATATATCAGGCCAACCAGAAGTAAGCCACGTACACCCACCATAAGAATGAGGAATAGAAGAAGAATTGACATGACAGGTTCCACCACCTGATTTCCAAGGTTCCAGCGTGGAAAGCCCATATTTACAAGCTGCTGGTTAATTTCAGAGAATGGAGAGCGCCCTTCTGGCCTCCCTCCCTCTTGTGGAATCTGCTGTGGTCCTTGTCCACCATTGGTAGCGGTGTTAAAAAATCCCTAGATTCAGGAACGGAAAATGTTTTAGTTAAATTAACATAAAAACCTTGAAATGACAACTAAATCCAACAAAGTACTAGGCTAGTAATTTAGTTTTCTATTCCAGAGGTTCACTGTACAGATCCTACAAGCTGGGTTGATTCATCATAGCATCCTTTTTGTCACTATTCATGTTGTATGAGTTGTCACCTTATTTACAGACTGGCTGCCATTTACAAGTTCTGTATTTATAGCCACTTCCATGCAATGTCCACTACCATTTTTGCTCTCTCATGTAAGTGATTGCCTGTGGCAGGTACATAAGAGTCCAGTGTCCTGTTCAAGTACAGCTATTGTGTTTGAAGCACCTGGGCACTCATAAGCATGTGAGAAAGCAAAGATGGCAGCGGTCACTAGTCAGTTATGGCACTAAGGAAGAATGAAGTTAATGTCAGCTTGTATTCTAGTCAGGGGCAACCAGCAGAAGTTCTAACAGCTGGGTGGCAGGATTAGTCTGACAAGCGCAACAGATGCTCTGCAAAATGGAACACAGATATAAAAACAACAAATAAAAAAACAAACAAATACAAAAAGTATTACAAATTGCACAGCTCGGAGAAAAATACAACTTGGGCTATATGACCATTCATATCATTAAGTGTTTGTCCCTAGATGCTTCTGCAGCTTATTCATGGCACACAATTACATTTTGCATGTCACTCATTGTGATATTAGTACAGGTATGGGACCTGTTATCTAGAATGCTCGGGACCTGGGGATTTCAGATAAGGGATCTTTCTGTAATTTGGATCGTCGTGCCTTAAGTCTACTAGAAAGTCACTTCAACATTAAATAAACCCCCAAAAAATCAGCTTATTTTGCTTCCAATAAGGATTAATTTTGCATCATGTTTGGATCAAGTACAAGGTACCGTTTTATTATTACAGAGAAAAAGGTAAGAATTTTTTAAAAATTGGATTATTTGTATAAAATGGAGTCTATGGAAAATTGCCCTTTTCTGTAATTCAGAACTTTCTGAATAACAGGTTTCCAGATAACTGATCCCATACCTGTATCAAGACACAAAACATTCTTGCGGAGAAGCATTTGTAAAAAGTAGAGTTTAATATCCACACATACTATATAGTTACATTAATATATAAAGGTATGGGACTTGTTTTCTAAAATGCTTGGGACCAGGGGTTTCGCGGATAACAGATCTTTATGTAATTTGGATCTTAATGCCTTCAGACTACTAGAAAATCATTTCCTTAATAAACCCAATAGACTTATTTTGCCTCCATTAAGGCTCAATAATATCTTAGTTGGGATCAAGTTCAAGGCATAGTTTTACTATTACAGTTACAGAGAAAGAGGAAATCATTTTTAATAAAGTGGATTATGTGGATAAAATGGAATCTATGGGAGACAGCCTTCCTGAATTCCAGAGATTTCTGGATAACGTGTTTCCAGATAACGGATCCCATACTATAAATGGTATATTTTGTATACCACTGTATGCAATGTTTGTTACACAAGGACAAAGGTATTCTGTTCAATAGTTGATTACAGGAAGCTCACCTGTCTCTGAGTGTTAGCTCTTGGGTGAGCATTTGTTCTCACTCGGGGGTCATCATCCTGGACAATTTCACCATTTGCCAAAATACGCACCATCTCCTCCGTTCAAAGGTTATTTCTGTCCTCACCTGCTGTACACATATATTGAGCACACTGTTAGAAAACAGAGAAAACACTTTTTCAGCTCTGATTCAACAAGTATAAAACCTTTAAAATTTGTGTATTCATTTTAATTTGGAATATAGCAATGAGTATCAGGTGGTTATATGGTTATCTCAACATGGGTGGTCATTAGTGTGAAATCCTTTAAAAACTCAAAATGTGCATGCAGACTGTTTTTCCTACAATGCTGCATTATTTCCTAGAACTCCAGTGCAATTTCAAGCAGTCAGTGATAACATGTGGACTGTATTCATTTTAGTTTGAGCTTTGTGTCAATGTGGGTGTGAATTGCACGATTCCTTGTTACGTGTGGAGGAATGCAATATTGGTCACAAACACATAAATCGTCCACAAGCCGCTTGCAATGTGAATATATGTTCGCAAAGTGAAAAATGTTGCCTTTGCAAACACTTTGCCCCTCATGCGACAGTAGGATAGTAATTGCAAAGGTTAGTTTCCGATAGTGTGCAGTGTAAGTGAAAAAAACTGCTTAATAAAAAAAGTTGTTAACGTTTGCTCCAAAAGTTGTCACCTTCAAGCAGATCTTAACATTCTCAATGTGCAATTAAAATTACAATGCAATTAAAGCCTAATGAAGACTATTACAATGCAACATGCACAATTTTAGAATGGCCCACCTAGGGCACAATAATGGGGGGGTGCACTTTTAAGGAGAATTTTTTTTCTTTTCTTTTTTAAACCCTGATTTGCTTGGCCTTAGTAATAGTTTTTAAATATTATAAACCACCTGTTCCAAACCCCTCTTCCCGTGATTCGTACTGCAGACAGAATCACTCCCCACTCGGCAGCTGCTGACACAGGTACATATTTATGGGCAATATCTTGGCTGCTACTTGCACCGGTAAACAGATGATATGATGGATTTTTGGCTGCTGCTGGCACAAGTACATACAGTATTTGAAGGCAATATTGTGTATTTTATTGCCTCATGCTGGCACAGGTACAGATTGGGGGCAATATGAGGGATTGGCTGCTGCTGGCTCAGGTACATGGGCATTATGGTGGCTGCTGGCACAGGTGCACAGATGTTTGGGGCAATATGATGGATTTTTTTGGCTGCCGCTGGCATAGGTACACATTGGGGGTAACAAAATGATGGATGTTTTGGCTTATGCTGGCACAGGTACAGATTGGGAGTTGAGGGATCGACTGCCAGTGGCACAGGTACAAATCGAGTCAATATAATAGGTGCTGGCACAGGTACATGAGGCAATTTGAATGGTAAGGTGGGAAATTGTAATGCGGGGACTGGCTGGGGGACATTGATTGAAGCCCTTGCCAAGGATGCCAAAATACCTTGGCCCTGCTCTGTAAAGCTGGCCATAGACTCAAAGATCCGCGGATCTTTCCCTGATATGCCACTAACGGCATGGCTATATCGGGGGTAATTCGAACGTTTGGCCGTATTTCTGAACGATTGAATTACGATACACCAAGGGGCTCCGACGGGTCGGTCGGTTAAAAATCAAACCTTCCCGACCGATATCGTGGCCAGATATAGATTGGGAAGACCCGTCGGAAGCCCCCATACATGGGCAGATAAGCTGTCAAATTGGTCCAAACGACTGATATCGGCAGCTTTATCTGCCCGTGTATGGCCACCTTAAGGCTATAAATTTATTGTCACTGCTAATTGAAACTGAAAACCAATTGCAAATTGTCTCAGAATATCACTCTCTACATCATACTAAAAGTTCAAATTCAAAGGTGAACAACCACTTTAGGCATTGCAATGCACCATATTTCAGTACATGACCCCTATTATATTTACATATTTGTCTGTAGCAAAAGTGTGTTTCCTCGCAGACACCTGTTCCCACAGAACAACAACACAGCTCACACTGACACTAATCACTGTAACATGACCCAAGGCACCAATCAGATCAGCTGCCTCGGGTGAGAATTTACTGCAGACATAGGCAACCTGTGGCATCTGCTGCCGATCCCCATAAGCTTCTATTCCTATAACAGCTGCCGTGCCGATTTCTCTACCTACTCTATGCCTCAGCGTTGTACAGTACGGTTCTGAAGAACTGATACAAATGCAAGCTTACCATGCACACGTCTACAAAGAACTATGCAGTCTGCCTACTTCCGGGTACTTGCCCCCGGCACAGCTGTCAGGAGTCCTTGCTCGTAAAAACAGGAAGTAGTGACAGGCTGGAATGTAGCACTTCCTTTTCTGCAACTCGTTACCGGCCTACGGTGCTCTCTAGCGCCATCTACTGTAAGCTGTAGGAAAAGCACAGGGAAATAAGACGCTGTGTCTATTCATTCAACTGCTGGAAATGTTTCCAGTATAGATAATTCGTGTTGCCTTGGATCCAACAATGAAAAGAAGAATATAACAGTCATAAAACAGAATAGCTTTACCAAATAAACTTGTCTTTCAAGCAGCCAACGTGCATGAAATCGTGGCAAATTCTACTCTGTGCTGTTTGTGTCTTGGAGATATATCCCTTAAAGGGATTGTTCACCTTTCACTTAACTGTTAGTTAGTATGATGTAGAGAGTGGTATTCTGAGACCATTTGCAATTGGTTTTCATTTTTTATTATTTTGAGGGGATTTTTTTAGCTTTTTATTCAGTAGCTCACCAGTTGCGATTTCTGCAGTCTGTTTGCTAGGGTCCGAATTACAATAACAATACATTTGCTGACTTACAGAGCAATCGTTTTTCCATGGGGGTCACTGACCCCCATTTGACAGGTGAAAAGAATCAGAAGAAGAAGGAAAGTAATTGAAAAACTATGAAAAAAGGAAAAATGAAGGCCAATTGAAAAATTGCTTAGCATTAGCCATTCTATAACACACTAAAAGTTAATTTTAAAGGTGAACCATTTCCTCAAGTTAGGTCCATTTATATAGTTTATTGCAGGTTAACACCATAGTCTTTCAGTTTAGATATATGGGGGCAAATTTACTAAAGGGCGAAGTGGCTAACGCTAGCGAAAATTCGCCAGCGTGATGTCATTTTGCCACTTCGCCGATTTACTAACGGGTGCTGGCGTAAATTCGCTAGCGACCGACTCTAGTGCTTCTTCACACCCTTACGCCAGACGAAGTTGCGCTCTGGCGAAGGGACGTAACTACACAAATTCACTACGTGAACGTTACCTCTTGCGCCAGACTTTACTTCGCCACCTCACACCGGGCGAAGTGCAATAGAGTAGTTAGGGATGATCCAAAAAAGTTGACATTTTTTCTAAGTCCCAAAAAACACTGCCGACTTTTCAGTTTTTCAGGGTGATAGGCTGCAAAAGATCGAAAAAAATTTTTAGGGTACTCGGCTTCCCCCCTACATTTGCCTAACATATGGCACATAAACTATACACTGGGCTCATGTGCTATAACATATACGTCCATTTAACTTTAACTTCCCGCCGAATGCAAATTAGCCAACGCTAGCTCAACTTCGCTTTGCTTGCCGAATTAACGCTAGCGAAACATAGCCATCGCTCAGCGCCCTGGACGCAACCTCGCAATTTTAGTGAATTAGCATTGTCCTGGCAAATTTTCGCCTGTCGAAGTGTTGCGATGTGAGAGAAGCCATCGCTGGCAAATTTTCGCCGGTAAGTGATTTTCCCCTATGTATCTAGAAATCAAACTCTCTGTAGGTGGCATACACAGGTCAACCTGTCAGTTTATCCAGCTGATGGAACCACAGGACGAACAGTATTGCAGATTTTTTAGGCAGTGTGGTTAAAGATGGGAAAAATACCCGATCAGGTCTGGGCATGTATGGCTCCAGCTTTATGCAGTGGTACAGACCACTTGTTGTCAGTCACTTAATTAATTTACAGTCTAGCTTCCTTCCACCCTTCAAAAATCCAAAGCTGTCTGCTTACTCTGGTACACTACCTGGTGACCTGTAATGGGGCTACTACTGACCCTACAGCCACTTCTAACTAGTCTGATTATTATTGAGTCCAGATAACAATTGTGGAGGAATTAACCTTTGGGTTAACATTTAGTATGATGCAGAGACTGATATTCTGAGACAATTTGCAATTGGTTCTATTATTTTGTTTTTTGAGTTATTTAGCTTTTTATTCAGCAGCTCTTCTGTTTGCAATTTCAGCAATATTGTTGTTAGGGTCCAAATTATCCTAGCAACCCAGAAGAAGAAGACAATTAATTAAAAAACTATAAAAAAAAAGGCAAAGGGAACGAACTGAAAATTTGCTTAGAATTGGCTATTCTATAACATACTAAAGGCGAACCACCCTTCTAGCAATGTTAACCTAACACTGATTTTCCAAGTTATGGAGAACATTGCAGCAGCTATTCTGAGTGAGACATGACTGAATGTGTATGGAGGTGCTGCTAGGGTTGCCACCTTTTTATTACAATTATACCTGCCGAGGCTTGGGGCAGTTCCACAAGGGGGTGGCCCTCTAAATCAAAGATTTACATTTAAGAAGTCTGAAATAGAAACATTTTTGCCCATGTGAATTTTACAAAAACTTGCTATTTTTTGACACATAAAGCACAGATAGCATTTTGTTTGCAGAGGCAGATCTGTCATCCTTGAAAATGTGTATGCATCATGTACATTTTGCGGTTTTCTGGAAACCAAAAATTTGGAGATTTTTTTCTGTTTTTCAGAATTAAGTGGCAAAATATCATTGTTTGTGTGAAGTTTTGTTGTGGTGTTTTCACTTTAGTGGGATAACCATTATACTTTGATAGGCCAGTTCGATGAATCAACAAAAATCCTAAAGAAGGCTTGCTGCAAAATTACTTTTTTAAAATTGAATCAAATGAATACCGACACTGATTGATACAGAATTCATTGCAGTGCAGTCATTTGCAATGATAAATTTGATAACCATTAAGGCTCAATGGGAATTGATCCATAATGATTATATATTGAACCTACTGAACTATCTTTTGCAAGCTGTGGTGTAGCATTTATTGAGATCTTTTGTAATGTGTCTTGATTAACTAGAGCTCTACAAATCTATATTGCCTAACAATGTAATTAAATCAAACAGCATGCTGTATTCCAGAATGTACACAACACTGGTTGGCTGTTATGCTGAATTGGCTAGTAAACTGCTTTTGAATATTGATTGACCTAACAAGATGTTGAGATAAAGGATTCCATAGCTGAATGGTTTCATTTTATGGCATGTCAAATATTTCTTGTTTTAATTAGGCTGCACTTCTTATGTGGCATTATCTCTGCTGGCAACAGGTCATTGATTTTTCTGCAATATGTAACCAATTAAAAGCTGTAGTAAAACTATGGAAAGTATATGTCACAAAACCACTGAAAAAAATAACCGACTTTTGCATTCTCTTTTTTTTAATCAAGCAAGCATGCCAGTCAAGCCAGGTTTATTGTCATTTCAACTTTATTTCAAGCCAGGTTTATTGTCATTTCAACTTTATTTATTATTGAGTCAATATTTTATGAACATTTTTATCCTATGCTTCGTTCAAATCAGTTGTCAGTATTTATAAAATGGTAGGTTTGTTTTAAACTCCATATCACTGCCTTTTAATTACTTCTTATAGCATTTTGAAATATTAATTAGCAGTCTTTGGAATCTTGTCTCTAGATCCTAAAAAAACTATAGTATCCTTGACTTGCAAAGAAAATCCAATTACCTATTCAGTCTGGTCATTTTTTCTTTTCCTGAAGAAACTCGGAATCTTTTCTTCCATGCTTCATTTTAGGTTCAATTAAAAAAGGTTCCTATAGATAGGCCTTTCTTGCATTCACTGAAGCAATCAACCCATGGCCTAAATAAACAGAAATTGTGCTATTCTGCCATTCACATAAAAAGCAGTGCTGTTCTTTGAGTTTGGACTGGTGCCTCTAGGATTCTTACATTTGCATCTGTCAGTGCTCCGTCCATACTTTAGTTTGTGATTTATAAATTATTTGCTGAGGATACAAGATGAGGTATTTTGTTCCCGTGTAATGATTTTGAAATACTGACATCACATCCAGTTTCCAAGCGTATATGGTGAGTAGCGAGGTAGCGGGGCAGGATCAGGAAGGGATTTCTACAGGCTGGTTTGGGTGGGAGAGAAACCCAGAGGCAATGCGGGTGTGTGGGACCAGGTCAGAGTGTGGAAGTGCGGGTCTGGGTCGATAATGGGTCTCTAAAAACAGACTCAAGCAAGACTCTAGCAGGTGATATCCCACTCCCTCATATGACTGGCTGTCTTATCGCAAATTGCGATTGATTTGGCAAAAGCTAATTTGATGAAATGTTGGAAAAGGGTGACTATAGCCTCAATTTAGAAAAACAAAAGAATTGTGTCCCTTAGGGTAGGGGCTCACTGAGTGATTCGGGGACACCTTCACTCTGTCTTGAGATAGGTCGCTGCAAAGAAAAGGCGAATCGCCCAGTGTGCCCCTACCCTTAAGCTGCAAGCTAGTCTTTCTGTTTAATTAAGGGAAACACAATATGAGGGCTTAGGGAGATGATAAAGAGCTTGATGCCATATAGCTTAGCCAGAAGCTTAGCAAGGATAGAACTTCAAGGCCAATAACGTCTTTATAAAAGCTAGGATAAGGATGCAAGTGAAAAATAAGTAAAGAATAGTGGCCCATAAAAGGCTTTTTTCAACATTAGCAAATTGAAATGTAGAAAAGTGTTTTTTTTATATTATGAAAATAAAAAACTATTTTTATCCCATAAAACTAGTGGCAGGGGAAGGAGAAGAATTGACCTCATGGTATGTTTGTGAAACAACTC
The DNA here is from genome assembly GCF_017654675.1 of Xenopus laevis. Taxonomy (NCBI): domain Eukaryota; kingdom Metazoa; phylum Chordata; class Amphibia; order Anura; family Pipidae; genus Xenopus; species Xenopus laevis. Next base: position 43,176,529 of record NC_054383.1, on the reverse strand, counting down.
GCCTATTCAGTGTTTTGGCAGTTCTTATAAGATTTTTTAGGGCTTTGTAACTCCTGGACAACTGACTAATGATAGTATTATAAATTTATATATTTCAATGTTATTATTTCTAGAAGTCTTGTGAATATTTCTTTGGATAATCAGGTGAAGTATTTAGGGAATAAATGTACTGATAATAAATGGTTCATTATCCCAAGCTTATTTGTACAACCACTGAAAAGTTAGGGAACTACTACAATACATCAAAGAAGGCTTGAATCCAGATTGGTAATCAAATGGTCTGTATCTAGCATTCTAGATCACTATTAATTGTGTGTCTTATATCATTCTATATGTCCAATGGGTTTTTTAGCTATTTAACAGATCTATTGATTAGTAACAGTACTGGAGCAATACCAAGGCTTTCTTCTTCACAGCTGTGCCTGGAGTGAATAGTTTTACAGCTCACTGAAAGAACAAGGCAACTTAATTCAGAATGAATACAACCACACCTATATAGATGACATTTTCATTGCAACAAACAACAGCTAAAATCCAATTACATTACAAAGAGGTCTGCTAATAAGCCATTCAACATAAGAGGCCATGGAGCAGGAGAGCATAGAAAACACAATGTGAACTCTCCATTCAATATGCCAGCTTGCTTGCCTGTGTGTGGGCATGTCATAAAGGAACTACAGATAAAACCTCTGTTAATGCTTGTCTTTAGAAAGGTAGGGGTGAAAATAGCAGAAGTCTCGCGCCTGTAATAGTCTGTGGACATGCTGCAACTTCATCATAGTGACTAGATTAGTTCTGCACCCTTCCCTGTATTAGATACTTATCTGCATTTCCACTGGCTTCTTACTTCAGTTGCCTTTATTGTGACAATTCAGCATGTGTTGGAATGTGCTTTTGTAATGGTTGGAATAAAATGTTACTGTTTTCAAAAATATATATGAGTTATTTTAAATGAGCCCTACACAAGGCCCTATTTAAATGTCTCTGAAAAGACAAATGTAAATGGATGTGATTTTATGCATTTCAGAGATGTTTTAGGACATATCTGAGTAGGCCAGGGTAGACTGGACAGGCCACTTAAACTTTGTTTTCTGTTTGGGAATGTGGTTACCTAAGATCTCTACCTTATACAGAAAATCAGGTTTATTCAATTCTAGGGCAATATTTATGGTTGCAATAGCCTTTATTTTTGTGCAGTTATAACTACCACAATGTAATTTGCTTCTTTTCTGTATTTCTGGGTGTTTGCTTGCCTTTGTGGTTAATGTACAAATTGAACATATCAATATAACCGTTTACAATTTTTTAATAGACTGCTGAACAATAGCAATGCTACTGTTATTATTCCCCCTTACACCAGAATTGTACATTAGAGCCAAGTCTATAGATAATATAGAGCCAGATCTAAAGATAATTTTTGAGCTACATCCTACCAACTATACATTGCATTTCAAAGGTATTCTACAGAATAACTGTATTAAATATTTTAACTGCATGAGGTAATGATTTCCATTTCAAATACCACTGGATACAAATAAAGACTTGATAACATTTGATGCTAGATTAAAAACTAACATCTTCACAGTCTTTTGTTGCTGAGTAAGTATAAAAAAACCTAAAGCTGGCCATAGACACAAAGATCCAATCGTACGAATCGAGGATTCGTACAATTTTCGGACCATGTGTGGAGATTCCCGACATTTTTCATCGGGATGGAGATTGGTCGTTTGGTCGATCGGACAGGTTAGAAAATTTCTGTCGGCTACCGATAATATCTCTGCATGTATTGCCGATCATATGATTTTCAGTGGGAGACTGACACTAGCTTTGTCGGACATAGATATCGTATGATTGCTGTCAGGAGCAGAACATTGGCTGATCTGTTCTTTAACTACTTTATTTGATCGAAATGGTAAGACTTTGATCTGAATGGTTAGTGGCAGGTCGGGAGATGGAGAAGTCTGATCATATGATGATTCATACAACGGATCTTTGCATCTATGGCCAGCTTAAGAGTAGTTGCCTTTGTCAAATTTAGATGGTATTGCCCATGACTTTTGAGCAGCCAATATTAACATTTTATTAAACATTTGCCTTCTATTAGGACATTTACATGGATAAGTAGTATCTAAAAAGCCTTGCTGGTTTTGTTGATACTTCCAAATTCTTGGAAGCTATGACATTGGAAGGGGTGGTTAACACAAATGTTTGATCAAACATTATATAGCATTTGTGACTTTTCTGAATGTTTTATCTATTTACACTTTTTTAGTTTATAATAGGGCAGACGGTAGCAAATGTTTAAAAGCAACTGTAGAATTACTCCGTATGCGGAATTCTGTTTGCCCAATGTATGTATTCACTTTAGGCTACAATCTAATAAAAGTAAAGGGCCGAGTGCAAAGAGTTTGCTCATTTTAAGGATAGCTTATTCCCTGCTGCACAAGAAAAGTTACTTATCACAGGAAAAGACATAAACCTTTTGAGTGTAATAAAACTTTATTTCATGTGTAAAAAGCTTTTTCTTTCTCCTTTCCGATTGAAATCATCATAAACGAAATGTTTCTGTGTCAACTGTATTTGGTTAATCTATAAACGAAAAGTTTAAATTCAGATTTACATTTTTAAAGACAGGCTGTTACAATTCACTTGATGTATGAGGGTTAATGTATGAGGGATATACTATCACATAACATATTATAAACCAATATTTAGCATTTTACTTTTTAATAAGATAATGAAAGCAGAGGAGTTTTTAGAGGCAGACAGCTGGTATTCTTAAAGTGGACCCGTCACCCAGACATAAAAATCTGTATAATAAAAGTCCTTTTCAAAATAAATATGAAATCCAATTTCTTTTTTTTATTAAAGCATTTATAGCTGTTGTAAACTCATTTAAAAATATCAGCTGTCAATCAAATATTTCCTGCCCCTCCTCTATGCCTAGGCATAGAGGTGGGGCAAGCAATTACTTTCACTTTCCATTCAGCACTTCTTAGGTGTCACTGCTCTCCCCACATTCCCCCCAATCTCTTAACCATTTAATTGTGTAACCAGGACATGGGGATGGACATCAGGTCCCGCATTCTGATGCACAAACAAGATTCTGAGATGATACAAGACTTGTCTTAATAACACTGTCCACAAAATGGCTCCTTCCTGCTTGCTATAATTTTGAAATCCCAGACTGAAGGAAACAAGATTCAAATAATTTATACAGTGTAATTAAAGTTCATTTTGCTTGACTAACATGATAAAATAGGATTTGAAATAATTTTTTTGGGTGACGGGTCCCCTTTAAGTCTTTGAAGCATTGGTAATATAAGTTTGAAAAATCAAAGCAAAACAGAATTAAAATTTAAATTAATAAGAACGAATGTGTTTACAAGGCACTTAATAAGTCTTTTAATCCTTTCCATGCCAGCAGTCTTTAATCTTACTGAACCACATGTTGCCAGTAAACACATGGCTCAGCATAGATCAAAGAAAAAACTGAAAACAATCCACAGCAGCACAAGGGTTAAAGGAGAACATATTTTCTATTTACTATCCATTAATTTTTCGTAAGACATCACAACACACGAGGCACAGCTTATTGTTCACATATCAGTGCAAGCTGCCATATTGTTTGCCTTGTTGGATGCATTCTCTTTAGATGTAAACTAAACAGTGCCATCTATTAATAATTGCTAGGAATTCTAGAAAACCTTTTAGTATAAGCACACAGTTAGCTCCAACTTATATAAGCAATGTTTGAGATATGATCTCAAACAAAATTTAGGGTAAATTTAACAGTTGTTAAATATAGTATCTCTGTCTTAAATATTTTGGAATAATCAAAAATATGTGTTAATGTAATGCAGATCTCCATTACTATTACGCAATACTTGTATGGTGATGCTTCTTGCTCCTCTACTTCTCACAGTGCACAATCAATTGAAGCCCTTGATACAATACTTCTAAATTCTTCCCTTCTGCGTCCTTCCCTATGTCCGAAGAACATGAATGAAGAGCAGAACCATATGTTAGCACTTAGCAGGAGAGGCCAACATAAAGATGTCTTGCAAGGACTCTCTGTAGAGGAGTGGTCAATAAAGCTTGATTGTGCTTAGAGAAGCAGATGATGCTGTAGCACCTCAAGAGAACTTAACCTATTTATAATTAATGATTACTAATGATTATTCAAATTAGAAGAAATTTCGGTACATACAAATAAAGAAATATTTAAAATGCAATTATATTTAAAGGGGAACTACGGCTTCCAAACCAAAATTTGATAAAGAGGCCCACATAACACAATAAACCCTAATATATCCATCACAGTTACCTATTTCTTCAAAAAGTATAAATAAATGCCATTTTCTATGCTGAAATCCAGCTGTTTAACGGTTCTTCTCTTTCTGCATCATTTGAGATCCTGGCAGGGAAGTAGGGACTAAAACAGACAGCTTACAGACAGCATACAAGAACTACATAACCCACAATGCATGCACTGTGATGTTCCTTTCCTTATTGAAATCATGTGTGCAGGGAATTGTGGGGTTTGGAGGATGCAGGCTGAGGACAGCTGGCTATTGATACAAAGTAACAGTAGTCAGCCTGCTCAGCAAAGTAGTCAGAGAGATCAGCAGGAGAGCAGGGGCCCAGGGAAAAGTAAAGGAATTTCCTGTGTAGAGATCACAATGGAATGGAAATTTATGATTAAAATAGTACTACACTATTTTTGGTTTTATCTTTGCATTGGAGCCCATGAAACCTGAGCACTAAGATTGGGATTGTCACGAGGATCCATTACATGCGCTCAGGGCCGCATCAGGGGGGGACAGGGAGGACAAGTGTCCCGGGCATGAAGGGGGGCCCGACTCTTTTCAAAACTGCAGCACTGCCGGGCCCCCCTTCATGCCCCCCTTGAGAGCGCTGAAGCCTGTGGCCATCCCGAACAGCCGAAATGTGGAAGTGCCAAGAACAGCCAAAATGCGGAAGTGCCGAAGGACCCGAAGCCACGAAAACAGCCGAAGCCGAACTCCCGAAGCGGCGAAAAGACCCAAAGTCACGAAAACAGCCGAAATTTAAGTCCTGAAGCTGCGAAAAGACCCAAAGTCGCGAAAGGAGGCGAAGTTGAAGTCCTGAATCCACGAGTTCAATTCTACTGAACACCAATGTGGGTTTTTTTTTTTTAATCCCCTGGCCACCAATGTATTATTTTAATATTCTATAGGCCCCTGCCACCAATTTTTTTTAACTTGTAAGGGGGCCCTGGGGCCAATGTTTTTTTAAAAAATATTTTTTGGGGCCCCATCTTTTTTTAACTTGTCAGGGGGGCCCTAGCGCCAATGTTTTTTTAAAAAATATTTTTTGGGGCCCCAATTGTTTTTAACTTGTAAGGGGGGCGTGGCACCACTGTTTTTTAAAAAAAAAAATTTGGGGCCCCAATTTTTTTAGTTGATTTGAATTCTTAATGTGCCTCCAGCCTACCTGGTCATATATCTACACATGGACTTGCAGGGCCGCCATAAGAAATCGCAGGGCCCCATACGATAACATTTCCTGGACCCTTGGGCTGCGCCCACCGCAAGCCCCACCTACATGTCTGCCCTCCCCATCCCACAGGTCCACCCCCCACCACACAGTAAAAAAAAAAAACATTGGTGGATAGGGTTCCAACATGTTAATTAAAAAAAAAAACATTTGTGGTCAGGGCCCCCCATTAAAAAATATTGGTGGCTAGGACCCCACATGGTAAGAAAAATGGTTTCCAGGGCCCCCCTCCCACATGGTAAAAAAAATGGTTTCTAGGGCCCCCCCTCCCCACATTATAAGGAAATTGGTGGCCAGGGCCCCCCCTTAAACATCCATGTAAAAAAACTTGCACCCCCATGTTGTACTTACTACATTAGTGTGACCCACCTGCTGTAAGTGAGCTGCCAACTACAGAAGGGAGGAGGGGAACACAGGTGGCTGCATCTTCTTCCAGTGACAGCATTTTCTTCCCTTATTGGTCATAGAATTTCAAGTCCCGGTAAAGCTGCATTGTGATTGGATGAGCTGGAGGGGAAGTTCAAACCTCAGCTATCCAATACCTGAGCAGCTCAACCGGGACTTAATCAAGTAAGTGTGGCGTGACCAGGCCCCCCTTACCCTCCGGACCCCCTACAACTCTCCTCCCTGTCCCCCCCCCTGATGGCTGCCCTGTGGACTTGGGGCAAATAAAGGAAGAATCAAAATAGAAGTAAAAAAGCCACAGGCACATGTGAAATTAGCATTTGTTTAGTCCACCCTAGGGTGAGCAAATCACTGCTTCAAAGCATTGGCAGGCTGGACTGAGGCCTGGTTATTGTGGCCTATTGTGATTTCACTTCAGCTGACGAATGAGTGAACTAATTGAAATCTCCTGTTCTGGAATGAATAGATAAATGAAGGGCAAGTGGAAAGGGATAAGGGGAGTAACAGGCTAGAAAGGAAGGGGGAGATTTGAGAATAAAATTGTGAGTTTATTCTCCTTTTTTCTCTCTTAGTGGTGATGGATGAGCCGTGGACCCCCACTGCATTGAGAAAGGTCATAAGGGTAAATCCAAATCATCCAAGCTAGTCATTCTAGGGTGCTTTGTGCTACCTCACTTGAGGCAGTCTAGGAGGAACCAGCGACTTTTGTTACAAGTCTCAAAGGCAATATAATTTTTTATTATGCTCTGCTCAATATTACAACTCAAATAAAGATTATTGTTTTGAGAAGGTCACTGTGGTTTATATGTTGTCCCTGAAATTTATATTACTACTAGAAATCTATATCGCTAAAAAGAAGGTGATAGTAAGGCATTCTCATCTGGTATGTATTAAATATAAAGAGAGTGTGCAACTGTAAATTATTATAATATTTTATGTAATATATAATTGTATTGTTGTACTTATCCCCTCATTCCCTTTTACACACACAAACACAGCAGCTTAACTTGTTATAATACCTTGATCCACTGAAATGCACATGTGCCTATACCATGGGGTCCTTTGTCATTTACTACTATTAATTAAACTGATGCTTTATAAAAAAAAGTTATGAATTATGGCATAAATCATTTCACTTTTAGACAGAAGCCACAATTTAAAAAAATGTTCATGTATCTGCCCAGGAAAAATGAAAACAATACAGTGATTATGTTTACTGATCAAAAAAAGAAGCAGACCTTCCTGTATTTTAGGGAATGTAGGAGACGGACAGTAGCTTAAAGCCCCTAGGGCCCAATGATCACATTACAACAATGGGAATACAGGTGGTCGGAACAAGGATCACTTTTGGAACCGGAAATGATGTTGTCTGATCAAAATCATGCTTAATTGCCAGATATCGGTTGCGGAAGTCCCTTGGTGCTATAAGCATTCCAATAAGTTGTCGACTTGGTCTGTTGTTCATTTTTGGCAGACTTTTTGTCCTGGTAATCCAAATTACAGAGAGATCCCTTATCTGGAAAACCCCAAGTATTCCGGATAATAGATCCTTTACGTGTTGTAAAAAAATATGCTCTCTTTTATTTACATGGTCGTATGTGGCTCTCAATTTGTATGCCTTTCAATAAGATTAAAGGCACCACATGCTTTTTGTCAGACATCTTTAAAGAAAAAATAAATATATATATATATATATATATATATATATATATATATATATATATATATATATATATATATATATATAACAAAATCGTGGATGATACCCGCACTCCTTCACATGTCGTTTTTGCCGGGTGCTTGGTCAAGTTTAAGTTTATAAAATTGTAAAAAGGACCAGCACTCCGTTTTCCAAAAAAGTTCAATGGTTTATTCAAAACTCACAGTGTCTCCAACGTTTCGACCCTCTTTGGGGTCTTTATCAAAGACCCCAAAGAGGGTCGAAACGTTGGAGACACTGTGAGTTTTGAATAAACCATTGAACTTTTTTGGAAAACGGAGTGCTGGTCCTTTTTACAATTTTATATATATATATATATATATATATATATATATATATATATATATAAAACACATAGTATATTTGATTATCAGCCTGTATCAGCATAAAGTTTGCCCTATTTTGTAGTTATCTTAAAGGGATACTGTCATGGGAAAAAAAATTTTTTTCAAAATGAATCAGTTAATAGTGCTGCTCCAGCAGAATTCTGCATTGAAATCTATTTCTCAAAAGAGCAAACAGATTTTTTTATATTCAATTTTGAAATCTGACATGGGGCTAGACATATTGTCAATTTCCCAGCTGCCCCAAGTCATGTGACTTGTGCTCTGATAAACTTCAATCACTCTTTAGGGCTAGTCCACACGGGGAGATAGCGAGGCATTTTCAGGCGACTGTTGAAAAGCGCATCGCCTCGTGTGGTTAGCACAGGCGTTTTTACATAGGCGCCCATACAAAACTGTCGCCTGCGCCGGTCACAGCGACTGTCGCGGCGCTTTGTCGCCGCGACCGCAAACGCGTCGCTATCTCCCCGTGTGGAATAGCCCTTACTGCTGTACAAGAAGTTGGAGTGATATCACCCCCTCCCTTTTCCCCCCCAGCAGCCAAACAAAAGAACAATGGGAAGGTAACCAGATAGCAGTTCCCTAACACAAGATAACAGCTGCCTGGTAGATCTAAAAACAACACTCAATAGTAAAATCCCATGTCTCACTGAGATACATTCAGTTACATTGAGAAGGAAAAACAGTAGCCTGCCAGAAAGCATTTCTCTCCTAAACTGCAGGCACAAATCACATGACCAGAGGCAGCTGGGAAATTTACAAAATGTCTAGCCCCATGTCAGATTTCAAAATTGAATATAAAAAAATCTGTTTGCTCTTTTGAGAAATGGATGTAATGAGAAATGAATGAATTTCAGTGCAGAATTCTGCTGGAGTATCACTATTAACTGATGTGTTCTGAAAAAAAATGTTTTCTGATGACAGGATCCCTTTAAGTTCAACATTTATATAAATGTAAACCAACCCAAAATAACTACAAGTGTCGAATCCGTTATTTGAAAACCTATTATCCAGAAAGCTCTGAATTATGGGAAGGCCATCTCCCATAGAGTCCATTTTACTTCCAAAAAGTTTTTTAAAGCTGATTTCCTTTTTCTCTAATAATAAAACAGTACCTTGTACTTGATAGTAACTAAGCTGCATTAATCCACATTGATGGCCCTATTGGGTTTGTGCAATGTTTTTAGAAGATGTGTGGTAAGAAGATATAAATTCTGGAAAGACTGGACCCTAGCTCCTGAGAATTCTGGGTCCCATACCGGAACTGCTATCTATTTCACCATTCCTACTTTTAGGTTCTAATGCCTGCTAAGTATATATCGAAAATGTACAATTTCTACTATACAGGAGTCTCTTGACCTCTCCTATTGGATGCATCTTAGTCATTTTGAAGCACCTGCCTGTTTTAGGAAGAATGAGTAGGTACTGTTATTTTCAAAACTTCATTGCATATGTACACTGACTGTGTTCTATAATTTGCACTTAGATGACCATGCCTGATGCCTTCCTTCACATGCTTGCTGTTGCTTGATTGGTGCTGGAGAAATACACAGGCAATGGTATTTTTTAGAGATCTATCCTTTAGAGCTAAAAGACAGACATGATAGACATTTACAAAACCTTCTGTCTCGCAAAATTGTTGCTAAGCCTGTTGTGTGTGCCTCTACAATGTTACTGGGGAAATGGCAGTAAAACCGGCATAGGGTAAGTAAAAGGTTTGTGAAGGCAAAGTAATTTACTGGTCACCTTTAACCGGGGTCAGAGCAGACGCTGTGGGGCAGAGAAGAAAAGAAGAAATAAATACATGAGAGTCAATAACAACAAATGGCAGCAGATGCATGAGGTATAATAGAAAAAAATCACTATATGCAACAGGAATGCAATCAAATCCAGCTACATTACCAGCAAATGTTGCGTCGAAGGAAAAAATCATTGCATGCTAGAGAAAAGGGTATATTAATAAATCATCAGTGCTTTGAGAAGAGCTGACTGAGTGGATAAATAAGGTCTGATTTTTAAATGGAAAACAGGGTGGCAATAAATTTAAAGCCAGCAGGCCCTGTAGAATTATTAATGGGGACGGGAGGTTGAAACCTTGGTTTTGCCCAGTCTAGCCAGAGCAATGGACTATTGAGTAGCATTTATTCAATAGAATTAGCCAGCCACAGCAGATGGTTAAAAACAGACCAGGTGGGTGGGGGTAGTCAGACACTAACGCAGGGAATCCAGTATAGTAACTGCTTCGATTGCTCTAGTCTCAGTTCTGCCTCTTAACGCACTATATTTTTTAATGTGTTTTATATATATATTTATAGCAGTATATAAATAGGACCACAGTACTTGCATTTTAGCTTTGCTCATTCCTGAACTGCTAGTGATCAGTTTTATCAGTCACAAGGTCAGGCATACTGCCATCTGCTGCCTGTTATGTTTTAATGGCTCTACAAAGTGTGTTGATCTGATGGTACATAGAAACAGAATTTTATGGCTGGAAGGAGGTTCAGATGCACTTCACCTGGTGGACAGCTTTATGGCTATCACTTATATTTTTATGATCATATTTTGAAATGCCTTTTTCAGTTTTTAGTTGTTCCATATAATTATTATCTTATGGAAACATATAGTATACAAGTTTTTTTTTCTAAAGACTAGTATATATGTTGATGAAAGGATACAGTGCACAGTAAGTATATAAATCACATAAACTATGTAGAAATGCAAAAAGCAATCTTCATATGTATATTCCTGTTTAAAATATCTACCAATACTGATACTACCTTGGTTGTTTAAAGACATCATGATAAATTGTCAGCTGTTATGGAATGAAGTGATTGATTATAAATACTAAAGCCACCAGCAGCCATCATAACCACAGAAAAAAATCCCAAATTTCAGCCTGAGTTCTAGTGTGCATTTTCTTTAATAGAAACATCAATCTATAGTATCTCTGTAGAGAGTATTTTTCATCTCTTATTTATAGGGTAGATAAGGTACAATGACTATGTATTAATAGTTGACAGTAGAAGAAGGAGTGGCAAAAGTTTGAGTGCAGGCTGATAAATAATATATAACATACAGTATATAATAATAATAATAATAATAATAATAATAATAATAATAATAATAATAATAATAATAATAATAATAATAATAATAAATTAGACATTACTTGCCGGAGGGAAATCTAACAAACTTGAGGAACATCTGAGTGATACACTGATGTGTACAAAGTCACTGGCAACATGTATACACAATTAATCAGTTGCAAAACCAAGTGTTATCTGTGGATAATCTCAAAACCATAAAATTAACCATGGATTTCTGTAAAAGAAGATCCAGCAGAACATTTGGCTATATAAGACAACAATAGAAAGACTGCTAATATGATATGTTAAGGGTGAATTCTATAATAAAGCTTCAACCTTCAGGGATATAAAACCAACAGCCATCTAGCTGTTGTGAACTATAACTGTCTGACAATGCCAGGAGCTGTATTTCACAAAAGCTGGAGGGTTGCAAGTTGTACAATCCTTAGTTAGGGTCTCTTCAGATCTCCACCTTTGTACAATAAAACCTTGTAGCTTGTAGCTTTCTTGATAACAATGTCAGCAGAATACCTGGCTCATATGGTGTACTACTCAATTTTTTCCATTCATATAGAAGATCTTAAATAAATATGCCATCAGCCTTTTATTATTAGCCATACTGTTCTTCCAATGTTGGGCATCATTTACCCATAACAGCTGCCTTTTTACTTTGGGCTGATCTTTGGGATTTGAGCACCGCTCATCTTACTGAATATCACAAGACTACACTGATAAGGGTGGTCCAGGAAGAATGCTTGGATGACTAGGACTGTACATAGTGCCAATAATTTCTCCCAAAAAATAGATTGAGAATTATAGTTTACACCAGAGTGCTGTTACATGCCAGTTGAGAAACACTATATATATAGGAAGTTAAAGGAAGTTTTCTGTTAGTGCAACTGATCTGGCCAAATTTACTACAAATATACAAAAAAGAGAGATTGATCAATGCACATTTCCAGCCCTTTCTAATTTATTCTGTAGAAGTGTCTATATTTTCAAAAATAGGGTTTATAAATTGCAAAATTATAATCAAAAAATATTGTGGTACTAACTATTTACCACTGGTCATATTTTCATGGGCTTGTATATATCTGGTTGATTTAATTTCTTGGGAAATATTAACACCCATCCCTATAACGATAGTCTTACAGTATGCCTTGGAGATCTCTCTCATATAAAAGTAGTTGGGGAGAATCAGCCTGTGAGATCAATGCTTTGGTCAAGAGATCCTTAAAGGAAAACTTTACCCCCAAAATTAATATTTAAGCTACATGTAGTTTATATCATATTAAGTGGCACATTAAAGAACCTTACCAAACCGGTATACAGTATATATTTATGTAAATATTGTCCTTTTACATATCATGCCTTGAACGACCATTTTGTGATGATCTCTGTGTTGCCTCAAAGATCATCTGACCAGAAATACTGCAAAAAAAAAGTTTGGAAGCAAAAAACAGAACTCTGTCCTTTAATTAGCTTATGTGACCTAACATGTGTGGTTTGTTTGTCTGCACCGTGAATTTTACAATCCCAGGGGGCGGCCCTTATTTACTAAAAAAATATATTATTATGAAAATGGTTTATTTACATGAAGCAGGGTTTTACACATGAGCTGTTTTATGTACTATCTATTTATAGAGACCGACATTGTTCGGGGGGTATAGTTTTCCTTCAATGGGTACAATTATGGAAACTAACTTTATGAACAGAGTTAGTTATTTTTATACTCAACATTTATCACTGCAATTCACTACAAACCCAGATTACAGTTTGGGTGTGCTTAGAGTAGGGCACAGCTCTGTGCCATGCAGCCTCGACTCTTGTCCTGACCTTTCCCTGACTGCATACTGTTCTTCTTCTGTCTTCTCTGTTTATATATTCCTGTAAAAACTATATTAGTCACACACAGACACACAACACTGAACAAAGAAGAACATCACAATAAACAAGATCACAAACAAACCAAGGAAAGCCTTTTACCAAGTAATCAGTCCACTCCTTTCCCAAGAAATGCAGCCAAGCAGGGAAGGAGGTACTATTCTGTGCACTTGCACAGAAGACATTAGTAATAAAACATGAGTCCAGGGAATGTTGAATTGGTTGATTGCCTCTTTTGGTAAGTGTTAATAAATCTCATGTAAGTTACAGTGCAGATTGCAGAGATGGCCAATTCTAATAGAACCTTTGAGTGGCTTGGATGATTTCTTGAAAAAGCATAATATTCAAGGCTATTGTGATCTTATGATCTACAGTTAGTTAGAATATATATATATATATATCATAAATATGTGAGTGTATAGATTGTCTGTATATATAATAATTGGGGTTCATTTGGTCGGGTTGAACTTGATAGATTTTGGTCTATGTAACTCTACTTGCTCCTTTTGAATTCATCTGAATTAATGTATTTCCCCAAAAAAAGCTTTTCTGGAGTTAACTCATCTTTTGGGGCTTTTATAACAAATAAAAGGCCGGTAGCACATTGATTTTTCAGTAGCTAATATGGTGTTTTGCTTGCACTATTTCCATTGTGATATCTCTAAATACTGAGCAACAAACAGTTCAGAAGATGCCTGGAATTCATATTTAGAATGATTTATCTTAATACCTAAGGAAATGTGGAGAAAAAATGCACAGTCAAATCTTCCAGTAATATAGATTTGTTTCGATTTTCAGAATGTTTCTAAAATATTAGTAAAACTTTTCAGTTTCGTAGTTTGGAGTAGAAAAACATACAGGTATTTACTCACTTTGAATCAGAATATGTATTTCCGAAAATTGTAAATTTTCTGGATCAAGTGGCACTTATATTGCTTTGCAATATAAAGTATGCTGATTTCTGGGGCAGTTCTTTGAAAATTCAGTAGTGTACTACTGAGTGACTCTTTATAATGCTATATATTAGTCATTGGCAAACTTGGGAGAAATGGACTCTCCAAATCGCTAGCATTGTATTGGCATATAGTGAAATATATTTCTGAAATGTTTCTCAGTAGGATGTTTTTTTTCTTTGTAGGTACAGGTACTGGTATGGGACCTGTTATCTAGGATTCTTGGGACCTGGGGCTTTCCAGATAATGGATATTTCTGTAATTGGATCTCCATGTATTGTCTACTAAAAAATAATTAAAACATTAAGGGGCAGATTTACTAAGCTCGAGTGGATTTTCGAAGTCCAAAAAGTTCGAATTTCGAAGTAATTTTTTTGGATACTTCGACAATCGAATAGGATACTACGACTTCGAATTTACTTCGACTTCGATTTTGAAGTAAAAATCGTTCGAATATTCGACCATTTGATAGTCGAAGTACTGTCTCTTTACAAATCCTTTGATTTCGATACTTCACCAAATTAAAGCTACCGAATTGCTATATGGCCTATGGGGACCTTCCAGTGCATTTTTTAAAGTTTTTGATTGATCGCTAAAAATCGTTCGAATCGTTCTATTTGAAGGATTTAATCGTTTTTAGCGCTAAATACTTTCCATTCGATGGTCGAATTTTCGAGGGTTTTAACCCCTCGAAATTCGACCCTTGATAAAGCTACCCCTAAGGGAGTTATTTATCAAAGGTCGAATTTTAGACCTATGCAAGCTTTTTTAAACTTCAAATGAACTGACAACTCGAACGGTTTCATATTTCAGAAAAAAACTGATTGTAAAAAACTTGAATCAGTAAGTTTGAGTTGCGAAATATTAGAACTCGAATTAATCCAGATTTCGAGCTAATCCCACTGAAAAAAACTCAAACATCATGAAGGCTATTAACATCTTCAAATAGTTCATAGGACCTCTGACCCCTACATGATCTCGACAGGTTTTAGATGGTGTATTTTCAGATTCGAGCTATTTCCCAGGGCAGAGTATAATAAATCTTAAAACATTTGAGTTTTTTTTTTAAAACCCGAAAAATCAATAACCTCAAAAACTCAACTCAAACCTTAATACATCTGCCCCTTAATAAGCCCAATAGGATTATTTTGTCTCCAATAAGGATAAATCATTTTAGCTGAGATCAAGTACAAAGTACTTTTAGTACATAAGGGGCTTAAGGGGGAATGTAATTAAAAGTCACAAGTGTTATTTAAAATGGCGAGAATGTTTAGCACTGCTCGTAATGTAAAATTAGTTGTGGCGAATATTACATTGCACATTTTCACTAAACAAAGGTTTACTGTTGACACCTGCTCTGGAGTTTCATTGCAATTGCAGTTTGCAATTTTATTACATACACTGCAAACATTCGCAAATTTTGTTTGTTTGCAAACTTTGCAATGAAGTCGTTGAGGTCTTTAATCAGTCAAAAAGGACGCAAACCTGGTCGCAAACGTTCGCAAGTGTCTTTGTGCAGGTTTTTTGCTTTAGCGAAACATATTACATTACCCCCTATGAGTCATATTCCAGGATCCTGGAACGGCACATATATTTATTTATTTATTTTTACCTTGTAAAATTCAAAGTTCTCCCTTGTTGTCTCTTTTACCTCTGCCTTCCCGATATCACTACCTATTTACATTTACTATTAAGAGTACAATCTTTGAAACAGTTCCAATCATTATGCCTATGCAAAACAGCATGTCTTAATAAGAATTGTAGAATTAATTTTAATATATAAATTGATGCAAAGGTTTCCCTGTATAGAACATGTTGTTTTGCTTAGCCATTTACTGCCACAGTTTGTCCTCCTTCATGTCTAATGAGCTGTGCATAATTACCTTCTCATCTGGTGTCATACCAGTTTTGTGCAAAAAAATGCATCAATACAAGTAAGAGCAAGAATACAAGTAGTAGTTCTGATAATAAAAAAATATGGTCTAGTTTATTCTGTTGTTATACAGGTATGGGATTGTTATCCGTTATCCAGAAAGCTCAGAATAACAGGAATATCATCTCCTATAGACTACGTTATAGTCAAATAATTTTAAATTCTGAAACATATTAGGGGCAGATTTATCGAATTTCGAAGTTGAAAATACTTCGAAATTCGAATATCTAATTGCATTACTTCGACTTCGAAGTAAAAATTTTTTTTTCATCGAATTTGGCCATTTGCGGTTGAACTAAAATCGTTCTATCGAACAATTAAATCCTTTGAATTAAACGATTCAAAGGATTTCAGCAATAGATCGAACGATTTTTCTTCGACTTCAAAAAACGTAGAAAACTGCTCTAGAAAGTCCCCATAGGCTAACATAGCACTTTGGCAGGTTTCATTTGGCAAAGTATTGAATTCAAAGTTTTTTTAAAGAGACAGTACTTCGATTATCGAATGGTCGAATATTCAAACTATTTTACTTCCAATCGAATCGAAGTCGTAGTATCCTATTTGATGGTCGAAGTATCCAAAAAATTTCCTCAAATTCAATTTGACCCTTGATAAATCTGCCCCTTAATGTTTCTCTGTAATAATAAAGCAGTACCTTGCAGTTTATCCCAACTATGATTTAATTCATTCTTATTGGAGGCAAAACAAATCATATTCGGCTTATTTAAAGTTTACATGATTTTTTTACGAGATCCAAATAACAGAAACACCTGTTATCTGGAAACCTAGCATTCTGGATAATAGATCCCATACCAGTATATTGTTATTTATAATACTACAATGTAGATCTATTTCTGTCTGTCGCTGAGGTGGGGTGAATTAGTCTGTGAGGAGCACAATATTACTAACTACATGCAGAAAACTGAAAATTGTATTTATTTCTCCCATAGACTCCATTTTATCTAAATAATCGAATTTTTTAAAAAACTATTTCTCTGTAATAATAAAACAATACCTTGTAATTGATCCCAACTAAGTTAAAATGAATCCGTATTGGAAGCAAAACCAGCCTATTGGGTTTATTGAATGCTTACATGATTTTCTAGAAGACTTAAGGTATGAAGATCCAAATTACGGAAAGTAACCTAAACCAGAAAACTGCTGGTCCTGAGTATTCTGGATAACAGGTCCCAAGCCTGTATTAACAAATTCCTATGGAAAATGTCAGTATTACTTTAACAGTTCATTTCAAAGTTTTTGACAAAAAGTATTAAGATGCAACCAGGTCTTTTGGTTATAGTGAAATCGAGTATTTGGCTGCCAGACCTATGTATGCTGCCCTAAGTGAATATTTGCGCTGATATCCAGTGGTGAAATTTACAACATGAAAATGATTAATTTTGTTTTATAGCTAACTGACTTTTTTTTTTTTAAAGGTCTGTTGGGTGCCACTGAAGCTTAACCTATTTATGACAATACAGTAGATAACCAATAATACATTATATGACAATAAATTAATGCATTCTTAGCTAAATTAATTTTCATTTATGAAAACATTTACAACTAGGGATGAGCGATTTGACCCGTTTCGTGAAAAATTTGCCGCCGGCAAAATGTCGCTGACGCCCATTAAAGTCTAAAAAAAAAAATTTTTGACACACAACGCTATACAAGTCTATGGCCGTCATTTCCGTGATGGAACAAGGCAAAAAAAATTGCCCATCCCTAATTACAAGTATTATTATTATTTAATGCTACTATGCTCTATCAGCATAGGTGGCAGACTCAGTTTTAATTAAAACCTGCCAATGAACATGTTCTTAGCTCAGGCAATCCCCTGCAAATGCTATAGGTAAGCTGCTCCCTACCAATTAACTTCCTTACTGGCACTTCAGGCTTCCCTTCAAATCCTCCCAAGTCTCTTCCGATATCACTGTGTGAGTAATAGGTGATTAAGGCTTGCCATGGGGTGGAAAGTATAAAAAACATTTTGTGTTGTTGGGTATCAAATTTACAAACAATTTCTTGGAACAAGCTGAAGAAGTTAGGGTGGGGCAACTGCCCCCTCTTGCCCCCTTCTGCGGATACCCATGGTTGAGTGCTCAGCAGGTGGTAGCAAAGATTGTGGCGTAGTTTTAATTAGAGCCCTGTAACATGTCAGTTGTAGGATTTTTCCATAATAATAAAGATTTTTTTTCTTATCAAAAGTATCACAAAGGAAATCTCTCTCCTATTCTTTATCTGTCTACTCTCTTTACTCATATAGGTACAGGAAATTACAATAGTTTATCAGTGCAGTGTTATATAGGCAACTGCTTGACCAATGGATGAGGCAGGAAATGCAATACTTTATTTTATATGTAAATCTGTAATGTTTGCTCCAGGTTTTGTATTCCAAAACAACTGTGATAGTTGCCATAGGTGATGTTGCAAACCTTGCACTTTTTATTGCACTTTTAGCACCAGGGAGACTAAAGGTGGCCATACACGGATAGATCCGCTCGTTTGGCGATGTCGCCAAACGAGCGGATCTCCCTCCGATATGCCCACCTTGAGGTGGGCAATATCGGGCTGATCCGATCGTGGGCCCTAGGGCCCAACGATCGGATCCTAGCGTTCGCCAAACGGGCGGTCGGATCGCGGGACCGCATCAACGAACAGATGCGGCCGCGATCCGACGGGATTTTTAACCCCATCCGAACTTTCGGCCAGATCTCGATCGGGGAAGCCCGTCGGGGGCCCCCATACACGGGCCAATAAGCTGCCGACTTGGTCTGTCGGCAGCTTTTATCGGCCCGTGTATGGCCACCTTTAGGGTAGAGCAGAACCAATCCTGTGGAACTGAAAGGTCAGGCACTAAAGTAATCTGAATTACAAGCACAGAGCAGAGCAGGTAGCAGTTAGGGGAACTCAGCAAAGGCGAAAAAGTCACTAAAATCTGTTGGATAGTTAAGATGATACACCTAAGAATTGTTCATAAAGAATACCTACAATTGTTGAAGTCTATGGGGCAGATTCACT
The DNA here is from genome assembly GCF_017654675.1 of Xenopus laevis. Lineage (NCBI taxonomy): Eukaryota > Metazoa > Chordata > Amphibia > Anura > Pipidae > Xenopus > Xenopus laevis. Next base: position 43,157,645 of record NC_054383.1, on the reverse strand, counting down.
AAAGGGCAAAGTGGCTAACGCTACCGACTTTTTGTCAGCGATGCCACCCGCAGGAACTTCGCCAATTAGCTAACAGATGTAGGCACCAATTTGCTACCGAGCGGGACTGTCGATAGTGTTCATTTGCACTCTATCGCCAGGCGACTTCGTCACCTCAGACCAGGCAAAGTGCTAAAAAGAAGCTAGATCTTCCTCAATCTTCTGTCACTTACATCATATTCTGTGCCAAAAATGCATTACAGTACAAAAAACACTGGCGACTTTTCCTTAAGCGGGATTGGCTGCAAACTTATTTTTTTGGGTAACCGGTTTTCTCCACACATTTTATAACATATGGAACATTAATTTTATAAAGGTTCCCTGGACATGTGTAATAGAAAGTGGTAACTTCAAGCATTTGCACCAACATTTATAATAAAGACCTCCATACAACTTTAAATTTCCCACCCTATGCAAATTGACTTAAGCGCAAGATCACTAGACAATTTTCAGTGGCCACAAATGAATGCTAGCGCATCTTTGCTATGAAATGCTCGCACAGCTGAAGTAACGCTAGCGAAAAGTCATCAGCGTTCAACACCCTGGACGAAAATCCACATTTTAGTGAATTAGCGTATTCATATCGCATTTGTGCCTGGCGATGTGGTGCGAGGGGTGCAAAGCTGACGCTGGAGAAAATGTGCCCATTATTTAATCTGCTCTGGAGATTTTAAAATATCAAGCCAAAGTGCCAGTCATCATGTGATAACAGGAATATTACATTGCTGCACCCAGTGGCATCATATTGAATACAACCCCCTGATCCCTAGGTGAGTGCCTTGCACTTTATAGCTTATCTTACTGTAACTTAAGTTAGTAAACCTCAGTAGGGACTAGTATCTCTAATCTACCAGAGAGACCAGTGCTTTATTTGCTGCAGGTGCTTCGTGGTTTAGTATCTGATCATTCAATAATCTCTCCTGAGGGAAAAAATATATTATTATTAATATTATCAGTTCTATGAGTAATGGCCTCCTGCTTCATGAAAAACGTGGGGGTTGCCTTTATTTCAGCATGATGAATCTTGAAAACTAACCATAAAAATTACATTTCTGATTTGAAGACTCCACAGACAAGAGTCAAATACAGACTTGATGACGGTGGTGGGGTGTTACCACCAGTTTTCTCCTTTACAAGCCATTGTTAGCATGCTTCCACTAGATAACAACATATGTAGATTTTGGTTGTAGCACCTACATCCATTGCACCTATAACCACTAGGATTAAACATTACCAAAATGTTATCGCACTGTAGGCCTGACAACATTGGTGTTTAACTAATAATCTAATTTATCACAGTAGTTGTTGTTTGACATCCTTGCTGTACTGTGTAAAACACCTGTTTTCATCAATCTTCTACTGTCTTTTCTCACTTCTACCATTATAGCACAAAGAGTAAAGAGATCTGATAAGTTCTTCCTTTACAGCAGATGGTTGTAGATTTTCACTTTAGCCATCAACGGTGTTATGTCAAGCACCTACTCTATGGGGCTGATTTATTAGTGCTCGAGCACATAAGTTCCTAAAGTGTTTTCTGCAATCAAATACTGTGGCTTGCTGCAGATTGGTTCTTTTTACTCCGAGTGGGTTTTTCAAAAAACTAAAAAGCTTGGCACTGCCAAGCTTTTTGTTGTCAGGGGGAAAAAATGATTGCCAGGAAGCTGAGATATTCCAATCTTACTTTTTGAATTCATGTGTGGTCTTACGAACCAAACACTCAATCCTGGAGGTTAGAGCATTAATAAATCAGCCCCTGGGTAATGCAAAACATACTATGGGGAAGATTTACTAAATGGCAAAGTGACTAATGCTGACGACAATTCGCCAGCATTACAGTTTTTAGGCACTTTGCCGATTTACTAATGGGCACAGGCGTAACTTCGCTAGCGAAAGAGACAGACACGAGCGTAACATATACGTCCATTCAACTTTAAATTTCCCGCGGTATGCAAATTAGCGAGAGCGAAGACCTCTTACGAAGTTGGGCTAGGATTTGCTCGCATTGCCGAAGTAAAGCTAGAGAAAAATCGCCAGCATTCAGCACCCTGGACGCAACTTTGCATTTTAGTAAATTAGCGTAGTCTGAGCAAAGTTTTGCCTGGTGAAGTGTAGCGATGGGTGTGAAGACGTCGCTGGTGAATTTTCGCAGGTTAGTAAATTTCCCCCTATCACTTTTATATACCGATTCCTTCAAGCTACATAATGTTACTGTTGAATGCGTTGCATGGAAATGTCATGCAAGAATTTTACAGTTTCATGTTGCAGTATGGACTATGGATATCACATTTTATTTTTGGCAAAGAAAACTGTATGTCCTGTATGAAAACTGTATGAATACTCAATGCTCAATATTCCTCTATATAAATAAATCTATTTATAACTTTATTTATTGTAAATAAAATGAATAAAACACCACTTATACATTTACCCACAGTAAAAAATTCCATCATTAAAGTTACTTGCACCAACTTACTTGCCCTTCCATATAGTTTGTGCCACTGCATTCCTCCTGCCTACTGTTTGAAATTGAGCAGTGCTGCACCTATTGATGCAGCAGAACCCTGCAGCTACTGCCACCCCTGAACTAGATGGTTGGTCCAGGGTTCCCAGAGTGGCCTGCCTTAATAAAATTTGGTGCACACCTCACTCTCGCACCAAGCAAAAATGATGCCTAATTTTCAGGCCAATGACACACAGGCCCAGACTGGCAATCTGTAGGTTCTAGTAAATAGCAGAGGGGCTGCTATAAGATGCCATAGACAGTCTCTATTTATTGAGTCTATATGTGGACTTGAAATGCCAGGGCCTGTATTGGTCTGCGTGATACTACATGGCATCAACTAACTTAGGATGTCTTGTGTGAGCACATCAATGCTCTGGGCCTGCTGGTGCCTTAAATAGCTGTTGTTATATAATTAAACAACTGTTTATGAATGTTTAAATAAATGGGATATAAACCCAAAAAAAATTTTCAAGAAACTTTTCAACGTACATTATTTGATCATTTTTAATGCTTTTAAAGTTACTTGTAAATGTAAGTGCAATTCAAAGAGGTTTTAGTCTACGTCTGCACTCCTGGTTCTGGCTCTTGAAACATGTAGCATAAATAAAAAAAACTTGATTTCTCACAATGTCATGCATAATCAGCTGGCTTCTGTTAGACTAGAGCAGGGATCCCCAACCTTCTGAACCAGTGAGCAACATTCAGATATAAAAGGAGTTGGGGAGCAGGGCCGGGCCAAGGGGTAGGCAGAGTAGGCACGTGCCTAGGGTGCAAAGCTGGGGGGGGCGCCAGGCACGTACCTCCTCTGTTGCCTACCCCCAGTCCGTTCCCATCTCTGCCCAACTCTCTCTGGCCTTTTCTTCTTTCTGCGCTCCTGCGCATGCGCGAATTGGCGTTCGCGTGCGGTCCCCTGTCTGCCAGATCGTTTCTGCCCTCTTCTTCTTTCTGCGCATGTGCGAACACAAGTTTGCACGCATGCGCAGTAGCGCAGAAAAGAAAAGGGCAGAAACAGTCGGTCAGAGAGGGGACCGCACGCGAGCGCCAATTCGCGCATGTGCACTTGCACAGGTCCAGTTCAAATTCCAATACAAACTCCAGCAGCACTCCGGTATAGTGAAAAAATAATTTATTTGTGAAGCAACGTTTCGGGCATAAAAAGGGCTGGTTATGCCCGAAATGTTGCTTCATTTGCACAAATAAATAATTTTTTCACTATACCGGAGTGCTGCTGGAGTTTGTATTGGTATGTCAACCTACTTTGAGGCCCTGGTTTTTATACAACTAAAACTTCCCTTCAAGCCTGGAATTCAAACAGCAACATCCAAGGGGTTGGTGAGCAACATGTTGCTCAAAAACTACTGGTTGGGGATCACTGGACTAGAGTATTTAAATTGCCTGAACTGCTAGTGCAGAGAATATGCTCCATTTTACCAGACAGTTCCAGTGTAATTGTGGTTGCAAGGTGCAAGAAGGTAATTGTGGCTGATGTGCTAAAATGTGCCTAATTCCATGAACCTAATTTCAATGCCCCTGCATCAGTAGGTGCCTTTACATTTAGATGAATGGTGCCAATTGCCAACTGCAGTGAAAGTTGCATGACCACATATACTTGGTGACCAGATAAAGGAACAGTGCATTCAAACAATGAAAGTGTTTTAAAGTAATACAAATATAATGTAGTGTTTCCCTGTACTGGTACAACTGCTGTGTTTGCTTCAGAAACTCTTCTATTGTTTATATAAATAAGCTGTTTTGTAGCAATGGGGGCAGCCATTCAAAAGACAAAAGGCTCATGTTACGCAGAAGATAGCAGATAAGATGAAACAAACATACCAGTTGTACCAGTGCAGGGCAACAGTACATGATATTTTCATTACTTTCATTTTTTGGTGTTACTGTTCCTTTAAATCCTACAAAATTGGATCAAAGTCACTAGTTTAATCCAATATTCTGTATGACATTTTTACTTGTGTTTTTTGCATGCCTGCTCAATATTCAATACTATCATTATTTTGTAGGTAGTTTCAGAAAATAAATGCTTTGAGTATAATGTTAAAACAAGCTTTTCAATTAAATATAGTGTAAGAAATCAAGGTTGTAATATGGACATATACATACTGTATGTATAGCCAACTTTGTTCGTTTAGGGTAGGGACCCACTGGGCGATTTGGGGAGATTTAGTCGCCTGGCGACTAATCGCCGCGACTTTCCACGACCAATCTTCCCCGAATGCCTCCCCTCGCTCTGCGCCTGGCTAAAATGAAAAATCGCCTGCGCTAATCACACGCGGCGATTCGTTTTCCGAAGTCGCCCGAAGTTTCCTCGTGTGGCAACTTCGGGCGATTTCGGAAAACAAATCGCCGTGTGTGATTAGCGCCAGCGACTTTTCATTTTATCCAGGCGCAGAGTGAGGGGAGGCATTCGGGGAGAAAAGTCGCTGCGATTAGTCGCCAGGCGACTAAATCTCCCCAAATCGCCCAGTGTGTCCCTACCCTTAATGCTTCAAGCCAGAAGACTCTTGAAAACTTGGTCCAACATAAAATTGTTTTATCTTAATAACAGTAAGTGGAACAGTCCAGTCTAAAAGATATTCCCAGACATCCTTTCTGTGACTCCTGGAGAGAAGGAGGAGGAGGAAGCAAGAAAGAAGAATGGTATAAAGACAGGAGCAACAATAAAAAGTTAATGTGTGAGTGACAAGTTTTAGGTAACGGGCTGCTGCCTGAATTAGACACTGTGAGGTCGATCACATAAAGAATAGGATCAAGTCGGCCAGATTTTCATGCTTGGTAGACGGTGAATGAATAATCATCTTTTAAAACCCTATCAGGAACTCTTTGGATTGTCATTATTTTAGTGGAAAAAAAAGTCCTTTGAATTTAGCCCATGCGAAAGAATCACATTTTATTTCAGTCAATGTTTTCCCTACCGTAGCCTGCCATAGATTATCTTCTTGCACGTTGCCTCTATTAAAAGGGTTTATTTATTTGTTGATGAAGGAATGTAACAATCAAAAATAACTACAATCTTGGATGGAACAGACTTTATTGAAACAACAGGCACACATGGCTACGCCATTTATATGGCTCACTATAATGCGCTAAGTACAAAAAGCAGGAGCAGAGCACCATGTTTTTAACCACAAAACACCTTGATTTTGTGCCTACAATAAACTGGCACAAACGTTTGCACCACCATAAGTATGTGCAAGAATTCGCATATGCCATATAGGGAGCTGCATGTGGGTGATTCATGGTTGTCCATATACATTGCTCTTATGGAACACAATTCCATAATAAAAATAAGAAGTGCCTGAAAAAGTAGGCTCTGTACTTACCCCCTGTTCAAAGTGCTAGCAACAAAAGGGTACAGAGCACTCTTGGAACAAGTGCAAAGGAGTTGGAACAAGTGCAATGATATATGACAAAATCTCATGTCAGACAAATACATTTATAATCAACAATACAACATACTATAATATTTAATATTATCTTTTTTCATCACTGAAAAATGATGCATTTAAAGAATAGAGAGGACATTTTTGGATTTATTTTGCTACATTGGTAAGCTTTGTGATGCTCTTGTTCCCTATGTGAGTTCATTAAGGTCTCCAGGGGTTAAAGCCAGTAGAAACTCATCTTTGTAATGATTAACCCAGCCGTGGACATACACAGAATTAATGGATTCATTCAGGATTCCTACAGAATCCACCTAATCTGACCTTGTAAATTAACTCCAGGAGCACGTTCAGACTCTCAAAATAGCAGATATAGGAACTGTCAACTTAATGGAAGTCATTTAAAGTCATGCCTCCCAGATTTGGTTAATTATAGATATTAGATATATTAAATTTTTTGACCTATTAAAAATTATAATCAGAGAGGCAAATTTACTAAAGAGTGGAGCAGGTTTTTTTTAGCAAATTTTTTTCCAAAATGACAATTCGCAGGGAACATCAGCAGTTTACTAAAAAGGCTAATACCACAATTCGCTACGTTTGCTCAGGCGAACAATCGTTAATCCATAAATGTATCAAAGTGTGCACTTTTCAATACCCCTTTTGCCAATGTCTATTTCACCAGGTTCTAAGATGAAGCTACATCGTCCACAGTATTATGTCAGAGTCATAAAAAAGACAAAACGCTGGCATTTTTTCATATCTAATGTGGGATTATGTTTACAAGTTGTAACTGTTAAATATAGATTTACTCTTTTTTAACCATTTGAAGCTAATGCCACATTTGTTTTAGGGTGGGCTCATATCTAGGACAATAGTGTATCTCTATCATCTTTATTTTGCTTTCTTGGGCAAAATAAGGAAGCAATTTCACCAAAATCACCAATACAGACAGATACATATGAACTTTATATACCCGCCATACTTAAATTGACTTAAGCTTAAGTATATTAATGAAGTTTTGCTAAGAAGAAAGTAACACTGGAGAAAATCTGCTAAGAAACTTTTGCGTCATAAATTATCACTGGCAAAAGTATACCAGCCTTCTTTTGGCAAGACAAAATTGCTCATTTTGATAAATACACATATTAGTCACAAAATAACATCTGACATAGTTGGGCGAAGGGGGGCAAGTAAATTTGCCTCTAACTGTATTTCCATGTGTTAAACAGTAAGATAAATGTTTCTCATTGAATTGCATCTAGCTCAATGGTAAAATCCATAATTGAATTAGGAGATAAGCTTTTTGACTATAACACATGAAAGCTGTACAAAATCAGCCCTGTCCTGGTAATTTTTATTGCAACCTCCCAAAACAAATCTTTTGTGTTGCTTTCAGAAAGGCCTGAACATGGAGGCTGGAAAATAAAATGAGTGAATTATATAGTTTCAGTGGATGACTACTTCTGATGTGGCATTATGACTTTTTTATTTCACAATAAGGTTTAATTATGAACATAAAATGTAAACTTTATAAAGAAAAATAGTAAAAAAAACCTCTTTCCACCATCAAACCAATTGTCTCTATCCACTGACAAAGTGCTGTATGCAACTATAAAAAATAATAAATTAAGCATAGGTGTATTTTATTGGTTATAAGTTAATACCAAAAATTACCTGCGAAAGTTAATAAACTAAAGTGCTAGTGCTGAATTAATTACGTATTTTTACTTAAAAGTGCAATAAGCCAATAAATTACATAATTTAAATATTTATTAATTATAAATACAATAATCTAAGCCTTAAATTATACACTATTTTAATTAATTCAATTAAAGTGCAAGTGCTATTATTAATTGCAATCTTAGATTGCAAGTGACTTTAAAAGTTAATAAAAATTGGTTTAATTAACAAGCTATTGCTATTGGATGTTAAAAAACGACTTCATTAAAGTGGACCCGTCACCCAGACATAAAAATCTGTATGATAAAAGTCCTTTTCAAATTAAATATGAAATCCAATTTCTTTTTTTTTTTATTAAAGCATTCATAGCTGTTGTAAACTCATTTAAAAATATCAGCTTTCAATCAAATGTTGCCTGCCCCTCCTCTATGCCTAGGCATAGAGGCGGGGCAAGCAATTACTTTCACTTTCCATTCAGCACTTCCTAGATGTTACTGCTCTCCCTACATTCCCCCAGTTCTCTTAACCATTTAATTGTGTAGCCAGTGCATGGGGATGGACATTGTGTCCTCCATTCTGGTGCACAAACAGGATTCTGAGCTGATGCAAGTCTTGCCTTAATAACAGTGTCCACAAAATGGCTCCTGCCTGCTTGCTATAAATATGAGTCCCAGACTGAAGGAAACAAGATTCAAATAATTTATACAGTGTAATTAAAGTTCATTTTGCTTGACTAACATGATAAAATAGGATTTGAAATATTTTTTTGGGTGACGGGTCCCCTTTAAAATTGTAAAAAAAATTACCACAACCAGCATTTAAGAAATATAAGAAGGAAAATGAAAAAAGTATAGAGGTGGAGAAGTCCCAAGAAACTGCTGCCTGTTTATATTTTCTAGGCCCTGGACCCCACATGGGGAGTAAGTAGGACACTGGGGACTGTGGTCTCAAAACTACCTTTCTATCTCATGAAGAGCTAATCTTCCCTATAAAACCACAAATCCCTCAGTGCCGTATAGTAAAAAGAGAGTCAGAGAATTAAATGCGGTGAGGTAAGGCTAAGTAGTTCAAATCCACATTTAATGTCAGATTTACTAAACTCGAGTGAATAATTCGAATAAAAAATTTTTTGAATTTCGAAGTAATTTTTTGGGTACTTCGGCCATCAAATTGGTCAAATTCGATCGAATCAAATGATTTGAACGATTCGAAGTAAAAATCGTTCGACTATTCGACCATTCGATAATTGAAGTACTGTCTCTTAGAAAAGTGCTGGGGAAGGTCCCCATCTTTTTTTAAAGTTTTTTTTGGTCGAATAAAAATCCTTCGATTGATCGCTTAAAATCGTTCGAATCATTAGATTCAAACGATTTTATCGTTCTATCGAACGATTTTTATTTGATCATTCGATCGAAGATTTTGCGCTAAAATCCTTCAAATTCGATATTCAGATTCAAAGGATTCTACTTCGAGGGTCGAATTAGAGGTTTTTTTTAACCCTCGAAATTCGACCCTTGATAAATCTGCCCCCTAGAATCAAATTAGGAATCAATTCCGTTATTTCAAGTGCAGAAAAGTTCAGCCAACATAAAATGTACTTTTCAGTTCACCTTCTAAAGCAGCTCTGGGAGGGGGAGGGTCACAGACCCTGTAAATGGTTCTAAATTGATACATTTCGTTGATACATTTCTTAGCTTTGTCCCTGCTGAGCAGAATCCCTGAGTTTTATTACAGGCAGCTGTTAGGATTGATACAATAGTTGCTAATACTCCAGAGATGCTGCTGAGCAATTTATCAACTAAATTTTGCAGAATTGTAACAGTTTAGAATCTGCACATGAATTACTGAGCTGCCAGACTCAAACACCAGAAACAGGTACAGTAAACTTTAAACTTAGATTTTGAAAGAAAAAGGTAAAAAATAAATAATGAAAAGTATTTTATTTCTGGGGAACAATCTGAAAACAATTGAACTGGAAAAAAGTGTTTAGAAGGTGAACAGCCCCTTTAATTCACAAACAAAATCTATATCCCTCTTATAAAATAAAAGGCACAAAGTCTGTCCAGGTGCAGTAATTGATAGCAACTAATAACTTTCATTTTTGCTGCTGGTTGCTATAGGAAACTAAAATTGTAGCAAATGGTGCACCTATTATAACATAACCCAAATATTTCTAATGTACAGTGTCTACACAGTTCCTGCCACATGGAGCAAGACACAGTTGGTGCTAATCCAGTGCTGATCTAAAACAAACACTTCCATTTGTGCACATGCAATCATCAGGCAATTAAACTTGCATATGGAGATACAGTATATATAAATATATATATATATATATAGAGAGAGAGAGAGAGAGAGAGAGAGAGAGAGAGAGAGAGAGAGAGAGAGAGAGAGAGAGAGAGAGAGAGAGAGAGAGAGAGAGAGAGAGAGAGAGAGTTTAAGAGGACCCACACTCCTTGGTAAGTGAACCAAAAATATATCGAAACGTTGGATGCACAAGTTTGAAAAATAAAGATATTTTTGGTTCACTAACCAAGGAGTGCGGGTCCTCTTGAAATTTACATAAATGCTTTGACCCTGCACCCACGCTTATGGAATACTGGTTCAGAGTGCAAGCGTCTGATTCAAGTATATATATATATATATATATATATATATATATATATATATATATATATATATAGATAGATAGATAGATATAGTTCTCCACAGGCACTCATGATACAGTTGATATGCCTGGGTGCAGAGTCAACAAATAGTCTCTATTCACTGCAAAAAGATTCCACACTCTCAGGACTTATAATTATTTAAAAATTATTTTATTGCAAAGGTCCTTTTAAATGATTATTAGTCCTGCGAGTCCGGAATCTTTTTGCAGTGTATATATATATATATATAATACACAAAAGCCATGAATATCTTGTAAATTATATCCTTATAAACGGTGAGTAGTGATGTCATCAGTTATAAACGGTGAGTAGTGATGTAATTTCTGTCACATGACTCACTAAAATTTGTGTATTATAATAAATAAAGTACCCCCAATTGTAAAATATGAGGATATTATAAGTTACCTCGGAGTTCCATGACCTGTATAAAAACACTCGGCCTTCGGCCTCGTGTTTTTATATGGTCATGAAACTCCTTGGTAACTTATAATATCCTTATATTTTACAAGAGGGTGTACTTTATTCACTATATATATATATATATATATATACACCATGTTTATATACAAGATAGATAGATAGATAGATAGATAGATAGATAGATAGATAGATAGATAGATAGATAGATAGATAGATAGATAGATAGATAGCATGGTGTAAGCCAGCTGTACATGGAAGGTTTATACCCACTTTTTATTTTAGGGTTACGTAGTTTTTAAAACAGTTATCTTTGGGGGCAAAGACTGCAGGGGTTAAAAGGCAAGCAAGGATACAGGTTTAGAAGAGTCTTAACACCTTGAAAACACTATAGCTACTGAAAATATATTTGGTACCATATATATCAAAATGCCCCCATTATTCATAAAGAAGCCTCCCAAATAGACCTATTTAAATAAGAAAGAAAATGATTTGTTTTCAATGCAGGATGCCCCAGTGGGGAGTTTCCTGGAATAGAAAGCTTACAGGGGATGCAGAGCTGAACTTATAGGCAAACTATGTAGCGTGGTAATGGTGATTTGTCTGGCAGCAGGAGCTCGCTGGCATCTGACAGGGATCTAGTCAGTCTCACTGGGGGAGGATGTGTATCACTGAATGGTGTAAATCAGGCCTGAAGGGAAAAGCTCTATACTTAAAGTACACTATGCTTGGCTGTGTTCAGGACCACGGTCAGTGGTGCGTTTCTTGCCATTGTCTGAATCAGTCTTGCCTCTGACACTAAGCACTGTGGGCTCTTGCGTAACCTATAAGCGTAAAATCCAGCCAAGGAATTTATTCAGGAAGAACCTTATGAAGATGCTGGGCCAATCTGTTACTTTTTATACCCTCCAGTTGAACTTTTCTATTCAATTGCAAACCAATTAGAAGTACTTTACTGCTAATAATGGAGAAATAATGGAGAAAACATTGAGTCATTTCATTTTCCCTTTTGGTTGTTCCAGCTAAAAAGGTCTTAAAATACAATTAAATTCAGAGTAAATAAAAAGTGAAAGAGTTTGTGTGTGTGAGAGAGCACATATTTGTTTGTGAATATCCATTTAGGTCAATTTGTGACTGTGTGTGCCAGTGCCTGTGTGATAAAGAAAGTGTGTGTGTATGAGCATTGTGAGTATGTGTGTATACATTCTGCAAATGAAATAAGGTGACTTCCATTCAGAATTATTCATTAAATCATCAGATATATTACTGCTGTGTTTTACTTTATTTTATGTGTTAACTGTATTCACATTATCTGGACTTTTTAATTCCACCCCTTCCCTTAAAATGCACAAGTTGTTTGCATACTCATATGGAGACTGTGTCAAAAGTATTGATTGGATAATCATTTTTATGGGATGTAGCCCTTCCATTTCCTTTAATATTTCATATTCATACTTCATACTTCAATATTCATTATTCAATTTTCATACTTCAATATTCATTATATAAGTCAACATTTAAATAACAATTCAGGCTCAGGCCAGATAACGGATCCCATACCTGTACCATGTTTTAGATTTTATGCCTAACTTTCTCAACAAAATTGAGGAACATGGTGGAAAGTTCAGATTTATCATTGTATTCAAGACATTTTACAGGAAAACCGTTATCCAGAAAGCTCCAAATTACGGAAAGGCCATCCCCACAATCTAAATTATCCAAAGTTTTAAAAATAATTACCTTTTTCTCTCTAATAATAAAGCAGTAGCTTGTACTTGACTCAAACAAAGATATAATTCATCCTTATTGGAAGCAAAACCAACCTATTGGGTTTATTTAATGTTTATATGATTTGATAATAAACCTAAGGTATGAAGATCCAAATTACAGAATGATCCGTTATCCGGAAAACCTGAGGTCTCGAGCACTCTGGATAACAGGTCCCATACCTGTATTCAGAAATCGAGATATACTAAAATAGGGCAGGCTTCTTGGAATGTGACTAGACCAAAAATTCATAGTTCCCTCTATCCCAAAATGGTCCCATTCTTATGCTATGACAGGAAAGGGTAAAAGCATGAATAATTTCTAAACCTTCAACCCCACCTTTCTCATTTCCTAATTACTATGGCAGTGGTAATCTAAGGGGTATATTTATCAAAGAGTGAAGATAGAGATCTCCACAGTCTGCAGAGTGAAATACTGCCTCTCTCCATTAATTTCTATGGGATTTTTAAAAGCAATATAGTGAAAGTTCTCCATTTAATAAATAAGCCTTTAGAAATCCAATAGAAATAAATGGAGAGAGGTGGTATTTTACTCTGAGGACTGTGAAGATCTCTAACTTCATTCTTTGATAAAAAAATACCCCCATGAGTCCACATTAAAGGCCAAGTCAAACTAACAAGTCAACTCTCTTAAAGGAGAAGGAAACTTTTAAAATAAAAACCGTTTTTTTTTAATCACAACAAGCAATAATATAGCCTATGATACACCAATCCTTAATGGGGGGTACCTGTTATCCGCTGATAGAACCGCACTTTGCAGCACCCCTCTCTGAAAGGCGCCATATTTGAAAACATCCCTGCCAGAGCTGCAGCCCCTCCCGCAATCACACGTCACTGAAGTAGGAGGCACTTGTCAGAGGAGGGAGCAGACGCGCGTCTCTGCTCCCTGCACAGGTGCGCGCTCACTCTGGGATACGAGCGCGCACCTCCACCAAGTCTCGCGCACCGCCTCCAAGTCTCGCGCGCACCGGCTCCAAGTGGCTGCACGTCATGCTCTTGTTCAAAATAATGCGCGCACCTTCTTCGTTGGTTTACAGCCATTATATGCGCATTGGACTGTGTGGATAGAACTGTGCGCATTGGACTCTGCACCTCTTTGTGTCAGCAGCCACATTTATTATACTAAAAGGAGCCAAACAGGACTTGGTAAAGATTGTATTTTGATAATTGTGCTTGATTAATTTTTAATAAATGTCCACTTACATTTAAAAAAAACAAAGTTGTGGGTAGTTTTTTTTTTGGGGGGGGCATGGCTATTTATATATATATATATATATATATATATATATATATATATAGAAAGGCATAAGGAGCGCACAACCACATGTCCATGTTCACCCTGGGTGCCAGTCAAAAGTATAAATAATAAAAATGCAGCAGGCGACGGCACTCCTAGGAATTTCACCAAAACAACAGTGGTATGAATCAAAGGTGAGGTTTAATAAATCCTACGTTTCGGTTCCTAACCGGAAGCTTCGTCAGGGAAACAAAAAAAAAAAATATATAGTATATATATATATAAAATATTAAATACACCAGGCAAGAACAGTAGTAAAAAAGTGTGTTTACTATATTAATGTTCTTTTTGCAAGGGAAGTGGGTTATAGTTCAACAACATGTTTATAATTAGCAAATATAAAATGATGCTGTATCTTTTCAACAAAATCTGTGTGGTGCATAATATGTTCTAATTAGTGATAAAATATATATTTTTAATTAATTCCCTTTATAGATTGCTTGCACTTGCATCTTCATTTGTTTAACTGAATTGTTGAACTTTAACTCACTGCACAGTCGAGTTGCAAATTTTTTTTTTATTTGAGGTTTTCAAGAATATGGGGCAGATTTATCAAGGGTCGAATTTCGAGGGTTAATAAACCCTCGAGTTCGACACTCTAAATAAAATCCTTCAAATTTGAATATCGAATTTGAAGGATTTTAGCGCAAATACATAGATCGAATAAAAATCATTCAATCGAACGGTAAAATCCTTGGAATCTAATGATTCCAAGGATTTTAATTGATCGATCAAAGGATTTTTATTAGATCAAAAAAAACATAGAAAAGTGCTGGGGAAGGTCCCCACAGGCTAACATTGAACCTCGGTTTCGAGGTTCGATTTCGAATGGTCGAATAATCGAACGATTTCTAGTTAGAATCGAAGGTCGTAGTAGCCTATTCGATGGTTGAAGTACCCATAAAAATACTTCGATATTCGACGTTTTTTTCATTCGAATCCTTCACTCGAGCTTAATAAATGTGCCCCTATGTGTTTTGGCTAGTTTGTTCCCTTTTCTTAGCCCTGCATTTTTCCGTACTTGCTCCATGTGCCTGCACTAAAAACTAGAGCTTTGGCCTCAGTGCGGGCAGATACAGCTGGCCCGAAAATTTTTTAAAGCAGGCTTTTTTTGTGCAAACCTACACTCTATTGCATGTGCCCGCACTGAGGCTAAAGCTATAGTTTTTAGTGCAGGCACATGGAGCAGTGTAGGGAAGTGGATCCTAATGGAAAAATGCAGGGCTAAGAAAAGGGAAAAAAATACTCTGTGTGCACAGGGCCTCACTTGTCCACTCTGGAGTCACAATTAGGACACTTTATTACTACACTGACAGGACTGTAATCCACCTGTTACTGTGCACACAGAGTGGATTTTAATCCAGAAAACACCAAACTGTTTTTTTTTAACATTTGGAGAGACAAACTATATAAATTAAAAACGTTTTAACTGTGCCCTGGAGTTACTGTTACCCAAATGCTCATATATATCTGTAACCTTGTTATGAGCTAAGGGGGCACAGTCTGAAGGTCAGTTAGGGGGAGATTTGGGGTGAGTGCTTATTTGTACCCTGGGTACCCCTGGAACTATAGCAGGGTGACTGTTACCCCAATGTTTCTATATATCTGTAACCTTGTTATGAGCTAAGGGGGCCCAGCCTGAAGGCCAGTTAGGGGGAGATTTGGGGTGAGCAGCCCTGGATTTGTGGAAAGGTCACCTAGGCCCGGGCCTAGGGCGGCAGGATTTTAGGGGGGCAGCATGCTGCCGAACCACAACCATTGGTTCAAAAACACTGGGGATGCACTGGAAATACAATCATTTTTTAAATTTCCTATGTGTCAATCCCCATTGATGATGAAAATTTGCACTAATAAAGGAGAGGGGACAGGGGCGATGAATGGCAGTGGGCCTAGGGGTGCCCACTAGGTAAATCCGGCCCTGAGTGCTTATTTGTGCCCTGGGTACCCCTGGAACTATAGCAGGGTGACACCCCAATGTGTATATAGATCTGTAACCTTGTTATGAGCTAAGGGGTTCCAGTCTGAAGGTCAGTTAGGGGGAGATTTGGGGTGAGTGTTTATTTGTGTCCTGGGTACCCCTGGAACTATAGCAGGGTGACACCCCAATGTGTATATAGATCTGTAACCTTGTTATGAGCTAAGGGGTTCCAGTCTGAAGGTCAGTTAGGGGGAGATTTGGGGTGAGTGTTTATTTGTGTCCTGGGTACCCCTGGAACTATAGCAGGGTGACTGTTACCCCAATGTTTCTATATATCTGTAACCTTGTTATGAGCTAAGGGGTTCCAGTCTGAAGGTCAGTTAGGGGGAGATTTGGGTGAGTGCTTATTTGTGCCCTGGGTACCCCTGGAACTATAGCAGGGTGACTGTTACCCCAATGTTTCTATATATCTGTAACCTTGTTATGAGCTAAGGGGGCCCAGTCTGAAGGTCAGTTAGGGGGAGATTTGGGTGAGTGCTTATTTGTGCCCTGGGTACCCCTGGAACTATAGCAGGGTGACTGTTACCCCAATGTTTCTATATATCTGTAATCTTGTTATGAGCTAAGGGGGCCCAGTCTGAAGGTCAGTTAGGGGGAGATTTGGGTGAGTGCTTATTTGTACCCTGGGTACCCCTGGAACTATAGCAGGGTGACTGTTACCCCAATGTCTCTATATATCTGTAACCTTGTTATGAGCTAAGGGGGCCCAGTCTGAAGGCCAGTTAGGGGGAGATTTTGGGTGAGTGGCTATTGGTTCCTTTGGAACCCTTGGAGTGTAAATTGCTAAATGGTACACAAGGGAACTATACATTTGGAGAAAATAATAAAATTAATTGTATCCAGAATGCTTGGGTCCAAGATCTTTCTGTTTCAGTGAGAAAAAGTTATCTCAAATTCATCACGTGAAAAGTCATGGACGATATTCAATTCAAGAAACAAAAAATGTTTCTACACATTCATTTCAAGATTTTTCCCTTAGACTTAAAGAATAAGTAAACGTTTTTTTTTTTATTTTTTTTTTGCAGTTGCACAAATTAATGGCCGAGGGAGCCAGGGTTAGAGGCTCCTGATGAGACTCTGTACTTGGGATCGGGTAGTTACCCCAACGACGGCTATAGATACAGCCACAGTATTACTTACCAGCTATTTTGAAAAATTCTCCTTGGGAAAAATAAAGACCTAAGAGGGAAGTAAGATTTAAAGTGAGTATGGTTCAAATAAATAATTACAAAAGAATTAGGCATACAACACAAAGCAAAACGTCATGATATACACAAAGTAATATTACATATGGTTCCTTTCTACAAAGGCCAACACATTATAAGCAGTATTGCACCGAAAAAAAATCTCTTTGTGCAGTTGCAGGCAGGTGGAGAATGCATGCAAATAAACACCACATGTAACAATTTTCAACAACTTAAAAATATTACTACAGGTATGGGACCTGTTATCCAGAATGCTCGGGACCTGGGGGTTTCCGGATAACGGATCTTTCCGTAATTTGGGTCTTCATGCCTTAAGTCTACTAGAAATTCATTTAAACATTAAATAAACCCAATAGGCTGGTTTTGCCTCCAATAAGGATTAAATTATATCTTAGTTGGGATCAAGTACAAGCTACTGTTTTATTACTACGCAGAAAAAGGAATTCTTTTTGAAAAATGTGGATAATTTGGATAAAATGGAGTCTATGGGAGACAGCCATTCCGTAATTCGGAGCTTTGTAGATATTGAGTTTCCAGATACGGGATTCTATACCTGTACACTAATCATGCCCAATATATTTTAGCATTGACGGGGATGCCTTCTGGTTGTCACTAGGCAATAGACCACGATGATGGCCTGAAAATGCACAGATATCCACTAATAACACACAAAGAATAGCTTCAGCCATAACAGTTTTTTCTGTGACTATATTTTATTTACAGGTGTGTTTCAGGTATTAATGCCGCCCCCACCTACCCCGACACACTTGCCAATCATACACTGTTGGACAATAAAATATGCAGCACTTTTCACTGTCTACAAAGCTATGCCTGAAGTTACTGCTAGACAGGGATTATCTGCATGCATATGAAATAAGGTAGACAGTAAACTGAATTGCCGGTGTCTGCTCCAGTTTGTGTCTGCATTGTGAGGTACTTTGGTTGCCCTGGTGCAGAAAAAAAGTGTTTTTTTGCGCAAATAATATTTGGTAATGTACAACTGTATATAAAGTAAGGAAAAATGAAGTCACTGGTCAGGTACACCTCCTTGGAAAATAAAAAATCACAAATTCACTGGTCTGGGTTGTGCTGCATCTTAGCAGTATTTCCCTTCTGCCTCCCTAGACATGTGCAATATATTAAATTTATTTTATAAATGTGAAGTACTAAAAGTTTGGATACAAAAAAAAGGGATAACTGTGAAATATTTGGATGGTGGTACCATGGATTCATGAACTAGTAATCTTTTTATTGTGTATTACAAAAAAAGGTGCAATGTATGAAGGCCTAGTCCCCAAGTCTAGCACATTGTCATCTCATAAACTTGAATGCCATAACAGATTCTGATTCTCGCTAATTTTACTTCCCCTTTGCCCTTCTAACAGAATAGTAAGCCAGATAACCAGCATCACTATCAATTACATGCACAAATCCCTGAACCTTTACTATAATTTACAAATGCCACAACATACTGCCAATCTGATTCTAACATGTTCAAATTCAACTCTGCCCTAAATGATTAGTAAGCTAGTTCCCCCAGTATCACTAACAATTTCTTGCATTAGTCCCTGAACATTCACTATAATGTACAACTCCCAGAACAGGCTGCCATTCTGATTCTAACAGATTAAAATCCCAATCTGCCATTCTTACTGATAATAAATCAACCCCCCAAACCTCATCAACAATCTCTTGCACAACCGACCCCACCCCAAAACCCTCACAACTCCCAGTAAAGGCTGGCAATTTGATGCCCAAACAAAATTGTTATATAAATCACTCTAACCTCAAGATACTATAACAATTACACAAACATTCACACAAATAGATCAGGACATCACACAAAGGAAACTCTGAATGAGCTACTTACACTCTTCTAGTTAATCTATGTCAGTGTGCATAAATGGAAAAAAAATGAAATAGCTTTGCGCATAAAATGATCAGTAAATAAGACAAAGGGACACATGAACGAGTTAATCAAAAAACTCAGTAAACAGTTAAACACAAATCAGATTTATTCTTTACAGAACTAGAGGGCAGATCAGGCATAACAATCAATAGCATTTTAAAATATATTATAAATTTAGAAAAGGCTGTTAATTTACCTACAGTGCATTAGTAGTATCAGAGAAGTCTTCCAGCTCTTCCTCCCAGTGCTGCTGTGATCTGGAATGAACCAGAACGAGCAGGGAGTGCATGTGAGGAGAAAAAAAAAAAAGCTGCTCGTGCACACACTGGCTCTGCCTTCCTCCCAGCTATGACACAGCATGCAAATGATCTCTCCGACTAGTCAGAGAGATAAGGAGAGCTCAGCAAGCTTAGGGGTGGGGCTTCACCCTGCACCAGGAAGAAGGGGAAAGAAGCTGCTGACAACGCTGGAACCAGAGCAGACTTGCAGCAGGGACTAAGGTACATTTATCTGGGGGGCTGTTTAGAGTAAATTTATAGATAGAAAAAAAAAACGTTTACTTATTCTTTAATTGCACGGAGTGCAGGATTTGGCTTGGGATTTGGGGGAATTCAAGCACATCTTGAGGAATTTGGACATGGCCCAATGCTAAGTATACAGCCAAACCCATTTAAAGTCTGAAGCTCTGGAAAACTGAATGAAAAAATATCATGGTTCATTCACAATCCCCTACACAGTGTGTAAAATGTAAAAAAAAAAAAAAAAACGTCACAACCAGCCTTTTTTTTTTTTTTGCACTTTTCCCACTGCGTGGGGCATTTTTCAAATAGCTACAGGCCTGCGGACTAGAATTAAGCACTGACTGCAAAATTGGTCAGTGCTTGATTCCATTGAGAGTGGTGGGGGAGGCACATAATTATATTCATACCCCTTCCTGCTCACTATCTACCCTGTGAGCTGCAGGAGGCTGTGTTAGGGACCTGTCCTTACCACCTGCTTTAAGGCAGGCCATAGGGACAGCACTGGGGTGTGCTGGATTTTTGTTTCAGCCCACCATGCAAAGACCAGCTAGCCCAGAGATGCAAGTGCTTAGGAAGTAAGCACTACAGGGTGCACGCTTGTACTTGTGCCCCTAAGGGTCATGAATGTCCCCTTTTAAGTTTATAACTTGTTTAACATTTTTCATTGCTTTTTTAATGTAAATTTAAATATGCAATTTGTATTAAAATTCCATTTGGGATTGGGCTGAATCTTTTGTGGAGGGTTTGCTATATGGCTGAATCTAAAAATTATTGATTCAGTGGATCCATACTATTGATATATCAAATGCAAAGCTATAATACATGTCTCTTTAGTGACATCAAACCTAGTTTCCTCAACTACATTTCTCCATGACACGTCTCCCTCCAAACCAACAAAGTGCACCTTCATCCTTCAAAAACAGGAAATCCAAAAAAATTGGGATCGACTGGGGCTCATTTATATCTATGAATCATTGTATCATTTGTGTCTCTTGTATTCTGGTTCAGTGCACACCTTCCCTTTGTAGCCATTCATTGGGTGTTGGAACTCCCACAGTCTAACAAACGATATAAAAACATAGTAAGTGCATTAAAAGCTTAAAGCCTGTTTTGCTCCTCAAAAAGAGTAATTGGATATTGACACATTTCCACACTTCAGCAAACTGGGCTAGAAGTTACTCACCACAACCATTTCATGTGGCTGGTGAATGTTCAGTTGTCATTTACTGATGAACTGATCTTCATAGAGAATATAGTAACTTGAATTTGCAATATTTCTGTTTGGGGGACTGAAAACAATCACTTTGGGTTTGTTTTTTGTTTTGCAAGATTTGAGATCTGACCTTTTGTTCCAGTGTTTTGAACATTTTCTCTTCCAAAACCAAAATCTCTTTGTTTTACAAATTGCTTCAATGGTGTCTCTTCCTTTAGATTAATTCATTTGACAACAATTAGCATGACAATAGCCATTTGCCCATAAGCATCTCTTTGTCTTTGAGCTACATTGCAATGGGGGCAGTGGAAGAATGCTTTCCTTTGGCGCCTGCAAAGAATGGGAGACGTTATAAATCTAAGTACTACAAATTGATTCTGTGGAAGCATAAATACAAGATTCATGTGGCTTATCTGCATTTTACTGTTGAGGACATTAGCATTTCAGGCTTGCCTTTGGCCCCCTGAAGCATAGAACAGCATAGTTTCCATACAAAGAAAGCAGTTTACCACTTTATCCTAAAAGTGAAATGCTCAGAAAGTTTAATGAAGTCTGTAACACTGGCCAGCCTCATTTAACTACTTCACAACTAAAAGCCCCTGCATCTGATTGCATGATAAAGACTTCTCTATCCAGAAGTCTAACCTAACGTTCCTATTATATTGGATAAAAAGAAAAGCTTTGGCTCAGGGTAAAATGGGAAATGGTGATAACACTGAGATGATGAACTTACTTCTATTTTACATACATTTTCAGAGTATTTGGAGTTTATTTAGGCCCTAAGCTTTTTTTCACCCCCCCCATACCAAATAAAAAGTGTGCCTATGTACAGTATTTCATACCAGTCTTCCCAATATTGTTTAAAGAATATCTAAAGCTGGCCATAGACGCAAAGATCCGATCGTACGAATCGTGGATTCGTACGATTTTCGGACCATGTGTGGAGAGTCCCGACATTTTTCGTCCGTCGGAGATCGGTCGTTTGGTCAATCGGACAGGTTAGAAAATTTCTGTCGCCTGCCGATAATATCTCTGCGTGTATTGCCGATCGTACGATTTTCAGAGGGAGACTGTCACTAGTTTTGTCAGACATAAGTATCGTACGATTGCTGTCAGGGGCAGAACATTGGGTGATCTGTTCTTATTTGATCGGAATGGTAAAGACTTTGATCTGAATGGTTAGTGGAGGGTCGGGAGATGGGAAAGTCCGATCGTACGTTGATTCGTACGATCGGATCTTTGCGTCTATGGCCAGCTTAAGAGGGCAAATACATATTCATCCTAGATATGTATCTTACTGGTCTTCAGGCTTATCTTGCATTCATATTAAAACAGCAAATAATTATATATACCCATTTTTCACCTGACATGACTTTTTCACAGCCCATTATTCACTACTTTGGCTCTCCACTACTCTAGAGAGAAACAATTATTGCAAAAGAAATGCTCTGTAAGTATACAAATGTATTGTTATTGCTACTTTTTATTACTTATCTTTCTATTCAGGCCCTCTCCTATTCATTTTCCAGACTCTTATTCAAATCAGTGTATGGTTGCTAAGGTAATATGGACCCTAGCAACTAGATGAAATTGGAGAGCTGTTGAACAAAAAGCTAAATAACTCAAAAAATAAAAATGAAAGCCAACTGCAAATTGTCTCAGAATATCACTCTCTACATCATACTAAAGGTTAATTTCAAGATGAACTGCCCCTTTCATAGCGACAGTTTGTTTTATTCCTCTTTTGTTTAAGCTGATTGAGCAATTATTCATTTTCCTTAAAGTTTATGGGTGCCTTAAGTCTACAGCAGCCATTGTCTCACTTTTATGCAGAAATACAAATTCCATTCTTCCCTATAGATTTAAACGGGTTGAAGAAAGACTTTTTCTGTTTCTGGTGTTTTCAGAAATAACTATATAAAAACAATTAAATTATTCTCTATTTTTTATTTGTGACTGTTTTTCTAATATGGAAGTTTAACGTTTAGTTTTTCACCTTCTTGTGTCTTTCTGAAGCAGCTCTGAGAGAGGGGGTCAATTACTCTGTTAACCAGGGATCCTCAAACTTTTTAAACAAGGGTCCAGTGCATGGTCCTTCAGACTGTTGGGGGCCAGACTATAGTTTGAAAAAAAAAAAACATGTACAATGCATATATCTTATTTGTAGTGCAAAAAAAATTAAAGAACAATACAATAATTAAAATGAACTAACCAACCAACCATTTCAATGGGAAGTGTGGGCTTGCTTTTTGGCTGGTGAGTCAATATCTGGTTCAAACTCATCGCCTACTTTGGCAGTTCAAGGGGGCCTGGCTAATCCAGGAAACGCATCAGCCAGGCCCCCCTTTACATATAGAAGCCATCGGGCCCGGGACAATTGTCCCCCCAGTCCCCCCCCCCTTGATGGCAGCCCTGCGCACCTAACGACGTATCTGTCTCTCCCGGAGAGCAAAGACAGCGACATGAGCAGAGGGTGTGCGCAAAAGGACTGATAAAGGGCTGAAAAGCTTGAAACATGTTGTGGTTTGTTGAATAAAGGCACATTGCAGCAGAATTATTCTGCGTCTATGGTATCATTACCCAATTTTTGGATTTACAAAGTTATTTGGATTTTTTAAGTTATCGCATTGGATGGATGCAAGGGCCTCTGATACCTAAAACTACAAGCTAAGGGTAATTATACCAGTATTAATTGTTGACTGTGTGCAAAAGAGTGACACACTTCTACTAAGCTGCTGCTCACAGATCCTTGTCCCCCCAGCTAATGACGCGGGGGCCAGGTAAATAACCATGGAGGGCTGTAGTTTGAGGACCCCTGCTGTAAACTGTTCTAAATTGATACGTTTAGTTGATACATTTCTTATCTATGGCCCTGCTGAGCAGAATCCCTGAGTTTTATTAAAGGCAGCTGTTACAATTCAAATATTCCACAAATGGTTCTGAGAAATGTATCAACTAATGTAGCAAATTGTAACAGTTCAGAATCTGCGCCTGTATTACTGAGCTGCCAAACTGAAACACCAGAGGCAGGAACATTAAATTTTAATTTTGTCAAAACAATCAGAAATAAAGAACTGAAAGCAAATGAAAAAAGTCTTTATTTCTGGTGAACTTTCTGAAAACAACTAAACTGAAAAATATTTTTGGAAGGCGAGCAACCCCTGGAAACAATGTTGCAATAGTCAGCTCTCCTCCAGCCAAGACTATGCTTCTTCACAGCACTGTTAGTCAATGTGGCTTCTGCTGAATTATTTCAGTAGTCAAAGGTGCAGAAAATATGTAAGGGTCAGAGAGAGAGAGAGAGAGACTGCTGTCAGTGGGAAATACATTTAATTTAAAATGACTAAATATGTATTAAAAGGCTGCTTCTAAGTACTTTTTCTTATATATATATATATATATACTCTGATTGACCAAGCACCCACTTTCGACCAACACGGAAGGAGTGCAGGTACTTTGTGAATTTATATATATATATATATATATATATATATATATATATATATATATATATATATATATATATATATATATATAATACACAAAAGCCATGAATATCCTGTAAATTATATCCTTATAAACGGTGAGTAGTGATGTCATCAGTTATAAACGGTGAGTAGTGATGTCATTTCTGTCACATGACTCACTAAAATTTGTGTATTATAATAAATAAAGTACCCCCAGTTGTAAAATATGAGGATATTAGAAGTTACCTCGGAGTTCCATGACCTGTATAAAAACACTCGGCCTTCGGCCTCGTGTTTTTATATGGTCATGAAACTCCTCGGTAACTAATAATATCCTTATATTTTACAAGAGGGGGTACTTTATTCACTATATAATACACAAAAGCCATGAATAACCTGTAAATTATATCCTTATAAACGGTGAGTTCTGATGTCATCAGTTATAAACGGTGAGTTGTGATGTAATTTCTGTCACATGACTCACTGAAATTTGTGTATTATAATAAATAAAGTACCCCCAGTTGCAAAATATGAGGATATTAGAAGTTACCTTGGAGTTCCATGACCTGTATAAAAACACTCGGCCTTCGGCCTCGTGTTTTTATATGGTCATGAAACTCCTCGGTAACTTATAATATCCTTATATTTTACAAGAGGGGGTACTTTATTCACTATATATATATATATATATATATATATATATATATATATATACAATATCAAAACAGGGGGGTTGTGGGAGCACTCTAAAGGCTTTAAAGTATATATATATATATATATATATATATATATATATATATATATATATATATATATATATATAAGTATAATAAATGCTATTGCATATGTACCCAAATAGGGGTTATTTTGTTACAAAGTTATGATCATAAAATTGATAAGCCACCATACCACGTCAAGGTAAACCCCAAATGGCGGTCCCTAGCTTGTTTTATTTTTTATGTGCATTCTAGCATTACCTGTAATCAATGTCTGTTGAACGCTGTTTTTTCACTGAGGGCTAAATCCTCCCCAGCCAGAAATCAGGCTTTTACCTTGACGTGGTATGGTGGCTTATCAATTTTATGATCATAACTTTGTAACAAAATAACCCCTGTTTTGGGTACATATGCAATAGCATTTATTATACTTATATACAGTATATATACTTTAAAGCCTTTAGAGTGCTCCCACAACCCCCCTGTTTTGATATTGTATATTTAGCTGGAAGCTGTGGCATAGCTTCAGTGGTTGTAGCAACTCATACCCCCCCCCCCCCCTTTAAACTAGTGGTGATCCTATGCTTTTAAAATTGGGCGTTTGTTTTGGGAATATCTCTCCTTTAAAAACCTGATTGCTGGCTGGGGAGGATTTAGCCCTCAGTGAAAAAACAGCGTTCAACGGACATTGATTACAGGTAATGCTAGAATTCACATAAAAAATAAAATAAGTTAGGGACCGCCATTCGGGGTTTACCTTGACGTGGTATGGTGGCTTATCAATTTTATGATCATAACTTTGTAACAAAATAACCCCTGTTTTGGGTACATATGCAATAGCATTTATTATACTTATATATATATATATACTTTAAAGCCTTTAGAGTGCTCCCACAACCCCCCTGTTTTGATATTATATATATATATATATATATATATATATATATATATATATATATATATATATATATATATATATATATAAAATTTAATTTGCAGTCTTGGGCTTGATCTTGACCACCTCAACTTCTAATTCCAAAATTTGGCAATTCGTTTGGCCTTTGCTCCCTCCCCACCGACCTGTTCTATCTGTCACTTTCTGTGTTCCTGGATATTTATACTCTCCCTACAGCAGGGCAAAACTATATTTCCAGCAGTCCCTCTCCTCCACACATACAGTACATAAAGATACATAACGTCTAACCTGCCAGGTGACTCATATTACCCAATGCAGCACCTGAGCCCTGCAGGCAGCAACCAAGAATCCATTAATCTCTCTGCTGAGAATAATCAGCATTGTTCTTGTCTGTTTGCTTTCCCTTTCACGCCCCATTGTTGCAATGTATCAAAGATTTGTTTGCTTTTTATTTATGGTGACTTTAACTTCCTAAGTGAAAATCCTTTATTGTCCTGCTTGGTACTGTGCCAGCAGTGACGGAGTTAACCAATTTAGGAATAGATGATCCAAAGCGTGGGCAGACCCTATCTGCTTTAACTATACTGTACTGTATAGGTAGACCCTATAGCAGTTCTACATTGAAAATAGGTGGATACTATTGTCATGTGTAGGCAGCCCCTATGCCAGTTTTACATTGATAACAGATGCACCTTATTGTGGGCAATTTGGGCAGACACTATACCAGTTTTACTAGGAAAATAGAATGACCTTATTGTACTGTGTGTACAGACCCTATACTAGTTTTACATTGAAAATAGATGGACCTTCTGGTACTGTATGGACAGACCCTAAATATACTTGTTTTACATTAAAAATAGATGGATCTTTTTGTGTGTAATGTGGGTTGACCCTGTATCAGTTTTACAGTGAAAATAGATATATCTTATTTTAGTCAATTTGGGTAGACCCATATCAGTTTCACAATGAAAATAGAAATACCTTAGTATATTGTGTGGACGGACCCTGTATTCATTTTACAATGAACATAGATGAACATTATTGTTCTCTGTGGTCAGACCCTATACCAGTTTTACATTTAAATGGTACTGTATGGACATAGACCCAAGTGTCGGACTGGGACACCAAGGGCCCACCCAAAGACCTTAGACCAGGGGCCCGTCATAAACCCTTAGACCAGTGGCCCACTCTCATTACTAATATTCTTCATCTCCTCAATCAACCTCTATCCTCCTAGTCTGTATTCTTCATACTATAATCGATTATTACATCTATTTAGCCTCTTTGTTCTCATAGAAATAGGGAATAGCCATGAAATAGGCCATAAATTTAGAAGCATGAGGGCCCACTGACACCTGGGCCCACTGGGAGTTTTCCTCGTATCCCGGTGGGCCAGTCCGACACTGAGAGACCCTATATCAGTTTTACACTGAATAAAGATGGACCTTATTGGGGCAATTTGGCCAGACTCTATATTAGTTTTACTATAAAAATAGATGGACCTTATTGTACTGTGTGGATGAAACCTATACTAGTTTTACATTGAAAATAGATGTGTCTTTTTGTGGGTAATGTGGATTGACCCTGTCAGTTTGACAATGAAAATAGATGGACTTTATTTACTGTGTGTGCAGTCTCTACCAATTAAATATTAAGAATGTTTGCAAGGTATTGTGTTGCCAAGGCAGACTTTATACCAGTTGTACCCTGAGAACAAATTGACTCTATTGTAGAGTGTGGGCATTTCCTACACCAGCTTTACACTGAAAATATATGAAAAATAAAATAGATGGACCATATTGTATAGAGTACAGCCCATACTAGTTCTACTGGTGGACAATATTTTCCTGTGTGGGTAGTCCCTGCAAGGATGGAAATGTCATGTACTGTAGGAAAACCTTTCATAGACATGAACTTTTGAGTTAAATATTCTCTGAATCACTTACTCTGTAAAGCATTTTCCCGATGAAAAATGTATTGATCTATTGACTGTGATCTGTTCAAAAGTGATCAGGGAGATTTTTTTTTCTCTTGGATGTGTCACTTAAAGCCAGTAATCTGCACTAGGGGGTAAAGGAGAATTGAATATCTATCTGTGTCCTCAACATTCCTGTGGTGTGAATAATGTGTATCTATATATCACAATAAATATATCATATATCGTTTACTATAAATGTGATACACATTCATATCTGCTCAAACAAACAAACCAATAGGCATATTTTATAAAAAGAAACCTTTATTGCCAGCAGATTTTAGTTCAATCGTCCTGGCTGGTGCAAAAAAAATATTCTTATTATATGTACAAAATATATATTTCTTACGACTTAAAAACAATAAATACACGAAACAGCAAATTAATATAATTTAAGTACATTGATTCTGGGAAATCATGCTCAATATAATAGTGACAGAGCCTGTGTAGCCATATACCAGCCATAACATAAAAATCAATAAAAAATTACAAGATTTAAGAGAAAAATGGGAGAAAATATAAAAGTTGGATATAAACGTTGTATTTAAGAGCTCGTCGGGTGGATGGGGTAAAGGGTGATTAGTAGACAAAGTGCACAGAGTAGAGAGTATTTTGTTAAGGCAAATAAGGGGAGAAAATCTGAGAATATAATTTACAGGGAAGGCAGATGGGTTAGGTAAGTGTGCCCTTCCCAGGCTGCAGCAATTGCCATAAGAGTTCCACACAAGCCAATGGGTAGGAGCTGAGGAGGCTACAGTATATGTCAGCTTTACACGAACTCTACTGCTAGGGAAGTGCTGTGTCTCAGGCAAGGGTGGGACTGGGGCATCAGCTCGTCCATGGATCCTGTAGGGCTGAAACTACTGGCCTGGGACAGAGGGGAGTACAGAGAGTCCCATTCACTGGAGGAAGCGCAGCTGGAGGGGCTGGAGAGCTCCATCATCAGACAACTTCTGGGGAACTTCTTTAAGGAGTCCAACAAGTGCTGCTGGCCGGAGCTGAGGAGGCTCTGATCAGCCATTCGCAGAGTTTCAGACAGAGCCCAGATATAATTGTGTGCAAACCTTAGGGTCTCTATCTTGGTGAGCTTGGCATCATCTGGGAAGGTGGGTAGGACGCTCCTCAGCGAGTCCAGAGCGGAGTTCAGGTTGTGCATGCGATTTCTCTCTCTGTCATTGGCTTTCAGTCTGCGATTTTTCCTCTGTTTTACAACGGTGCCGTCTCTCTTTACCCTAGATCGCATTCGCTTTACCCTCATCCTCTTTCTGTCAGTCTCCCTGGGGTGGGAGCATCTATCCGCCAAGGTGCAGTCTTCGCTTTGCGCTGGGCTTAACGGGGAGCCGGGGGAGCAGCAGGGGGGTGAGGAAGGAGACATTTCGTTGTCTGGAGTCTCGTAATAAAGCTCTGTCCTCTGAATCTGGGGGCAGTCACTCTTAGGAGACATCCTGCAATAACCACAAGGAAAAATGTTAAAGCAAACAAATGAAAACGTTCCAATATTCCGCAGTTCCAATTCCTTTAATTGTGTGTCAGTGTGTGTGAATGGTGCAGTCATTTATGTACACAACATAAATGTTTTTTTCCTTGCACTTTACCAACATTAACATCCCACCCCCAGATTTAAAGTAGTTGCACATTATGGGCTTGTTTAGGTGCTAGAAGTGCAATATCAGTTACTGTACCTATCCAGTGTAATTACTGATTTCCTCTACCCAGTTTGTATCAATTAGCGATTTTGATAAGTAGCTACAAAGTCAGTTAAAAATTGTATAAAGCATATACAAACCTCAAAAGCAAGCCTGTAGGTTCTATGTATGCTGTGTGTCCTGCAAGGTGTGCCCTGTACCGTTGGACAGATGGGTGCAAGGATGGGTTGAGCTGGAGTGTGCGAGAGAAATGCAACAGATGCACAACTTCCTCGCAGTCTTTATATACACGGTGCAGGACAATGCTGATTTGGTAGTCAATACAAAGCGTGCCCCCTTGGCACACGTTATCTTATCAGTCCCCGTGTGGAGTGTGCCTGGATCATTAAGAGCTGGGAAATGGCCAATCAGAGGCAAGAAAGACACGCGAGCCCCCCCCCCCCCCCCACTGCCTGACACACAGCTGGAATCCCACCAAGAGCTCAGGAGGAAGGAGAGGGGCTCCCCAAATGTGACACTGCACTGTTAGCCCAGCACTTTTCAGCAATATACACATACAGATCACTTTGCGCAAAGTTTGAGAAAATTGAGAATCCTACCCATTTATTATTCATTTTGGAGAATTACAAGAATCCCTGTTCCCCGATAGACATTAACAGTTGTGTGGTTAGTGAGCAAGGTGTTAATAAATAAAGTGGTGAGCCCTAAAGGTGTAAATATTGACCAGCCAACTGCAGCCCTCCATCCAATGATGGTGGAATTGCAATTAAGAGAATTGTAGTTAAGTAAACAGAAAGGGACTCTTTCGAAGTCCAAAGTGCCAGAAGCTAAGGCAATACTACTATGCAAAGCATAACCCAGTTGTACCCAACTCACAACGAGAGCACACTGTTGCCTAGAACTGATGGGTATTGGACAATTTATTCAAATTATCAGAATGTTTTATGGATGAATTGTGGCGCAAATCCTTGCCTTATCCTCCAAAAAACTCGTCTTCCCCGTATCATTCCAATGTGTGCCATTTATAACAAAATGACTTAAACATTTGTTTCTCGCCCTTTGAAAGTGTTGATGAGGTTGAAAAGGCTTTTTTTTCTTTCAGAACTGATCCAGCAACGTAGAGTCTAACCACAGCGCTGCGTTATTCCTTTTGGTTCGACTGCATGCGCCCTGCAAGGATTACACAGGCAAAACGTGGATACATGACTGGTGGATATACACTACAAACCTGATGTTACAACATAAAAGCATAGGCAATAAAGCTTCCACTCTTTTTTCTGTAACTCCCCAGATGTAATGGAGAGAGGCAAATTATGTTTTTAAAGTTTCATGCATTACCACTTTTGGGGCACAGATTGGCCAGTATCACTATAGCTAAAGAATTTCCCACTTTAACTTCATATGACCTTTGCAATGACTATTGTGAGCTCCCCACTCAGACGTCTCCATTCCCTCACTTCCAACACACCGATCTATAAGAGACAAGAGGAGTGTGCTCTCGTGCAGAAATAATGTCTGGGAGATGAGACTGATCCTTTCCAGGTCAGTAGATAATCAGGTGTCTTTTGATCCCGTCACCCAAACATGTTTCATAGACTAGAACAGAGAACTATAGTGCAGAGAGCAGAGTAAGGAACACACAATCGTGTTTTTTTCTGTGCGCAAAATTGGTTTTCCTGCCTTTGCGCAAAATATAGTGGGGACATTATCTGCAGTTTCCTGGATAACTTTTTGCTATTATGCCCACGCTGCAAAGGTGCAGAAGTCCCTAAACATTCAGAATTTTCAATTTTTGTTAGATTTATTCACAGTTGGCAAACAGGAAAGTTCAAGCTGTATTCCTTTTCAGCCAGAACGTTTTGGAAAGGACTGATTTCTAACGCAAAGGAAACCAGCTTGTAACTGATATGTATGTTTATAGCGCTGGTGCTGAAACAGTTCCCTTTGTCAACGCTTTCCACTGACACATGGGAGCAGCCTTTGACTATGAACAGCAGGTAAGGCTTTCATAGAACACAGGTGCCCAATTGCGCACCACAGAAGCGCAGGAATGAGTGGACGCCCAGACTTCTCCAAGAAAAAAGGCATCTGTTTAGTGGCTGTAGTTTCAAGTAGGAGAAAAGGGGACAGTTGGAGAACATTTCCTTCTTTGTCTTTTTCTGTGCCCTTTTTACATTTATAACAAGTGAAAAAAATGAATAGCCAGCCTTGGCAGTTTTTTTTCGCCTGCACAATTGGATGCACGAAAAATCTGGCGAGCGAGTTTCCAAAGCCTGGAAAACCCACTTCAAACGTCCTTCAAACAAAAGCAGAAGACGGAAAGAAAGCCCCACCTGGTACTACTGTTTGCTAAAATAATAATAAATAGATTTCGTTTAATAAATAATTACAAGAGATTGTAAAGTGGAGTGCTTTGGGTAACATTAATCACGAGGCTTGGAGCAGGTATCACCTGCTGTGGGACAGGGCACGTTTATTGTTAAATCACCTTCATAGTACTACTTTCTGATAACTCTCTCCTGTTTCCACAATGACTTGTCGCTGATGTTTACTCATAGTTAGCATAGCAAGCACAAAATTACCACAAACCTGATAAAATATCTAAGGAAAAAATGGGGTTTGGTTCCTGCACGCACCTGTCCAGGCAGTTTAAGCACAGAAGTGGCATTAAATGACCCATTCAAGGAGGGGCTCAACACAGTTTACATTGGATCACGTTATGCTGCTTTATAACAGCTTTACTGCAATCCCTATCTGCTGTCCTATTTGTCTTATTTTATTGAAAACATATGGTAACCAGCTGAACTGTATCCCATATTTCATCTGCCAGCCATGGACAGATTTTGCAATCAGTATCTAGCTTACAGGCTGCTGTCGACACATGGTACTGTTTAATTTGGAGAAGGGGGAGTTGGGTTTTTTCAGATAACAGTTACCTATTTTGTCTCCCACACACTAGACTGTAAAATACTAACACAGAAAATAGAGCAGACTATGATAGAATAGCCGCCCTCCTGCGCTCTGGCCGATATCCTCGTGGATAAGGAGGACTTGGAAGTACCATATGTCACATTGAGAAAAGCAAAGGCGCATAGGGAAACACTTGTGTCAGGGAAGATAAAAAGAAGACAATGCTTTAGTCTCTCCAAAATGGATGAAGCCACTATGTGCACACCCCCAAAATACCACAAAGACACAATGGAAAAGAAACTCTTGATTCTTTTAAAGTGGAAACCAAGGAGATGAGCAGTGAAAAGGTGCATTACGCACAGGCAGGACACCTGTTGGCTGCCTTCCTGAGAGCTGTGCTTTTCCCAAGCCACGACTGGGACAGACACTATTAAAAAAAAAGATACTGTGATTTGTAGTGACATATGTTTAGCGAATACATGTATATACTCTTCAGAGACAGGCGTAGGGAGCAGCTGTTCCTGCCAGCATACCTACCCATAATATAATACCTGTGTCCAACATCTTTCTGTTCTCTGTTCTAGAGGCCAGACCCACTAATCTTGTTGACAACGACCCTATTTCGGTGATTTTATTGTGGAGTGCAACAGATGCAGCCTTTTTCCTTACGCACACAAACATGTTTGGATACAAGGGATCCATATGCCAGGCGCAAGGTGGACAGTCGTCTTCTTTGTGCAACCAGCTAAACCAAACAATATATTTTATCCACAAAGAGTTAGGGGAATCAGATGGAGTTTTGAGCGTGCCATTAACTATATATCTTCTCCTTTGTGGGACTTTAACAGCCTTCAGCGGGATGAGCTTAGCGCAGGGCTGCTGTCTGCAAGTGCTGGCTTGGAACAACAAGAGAGGGGTCTTTGGCAGCCTGTTAATCACTTGGGAGGAAGCGTGCAGGATGTTTTTACCGAGGCTTAGGGCCCCTGGGAGACCTGCTGTAGCAATGATTCTTCTCTGAAGCTGGGGAAAAGCCAAGTTGGGTGGAGGGGGTGCTGATGTGCTCGCCACAAGAGCTTACACTCTTTAGGCAATGCAAAGTGCATGCAAAGTAATTGATTTAGGTAAAGGAAACTATTAATATATATATATAGTGAAAAAGGATTGCGGCACTCACAGGGTTTTAGTGAAAAAACAAAAAATGTTTTATTATTAAGCCTCGAGGCTTAATAATAAAACATTTTTGTTTTTTCACTAAAACCCTGTGAGTGCCGCAATCCTTTTTCACTGCTTATTTCCCATGCTGGCACCCAGGTATTAATTTTGTGCACCATTCCTTTGGTAATATATATATATATATATATATATATACAGGGCAGCCATCAGGAGGGGACAGGGGGGAGAGTTGTAGGGGGCCCCGATGGTAAGGGGGCCCGGCCAGGTCCGGACTGAGAATTAAAATAGGCCCTGGCATTTCATGTACACAGAGGCCCAATCAGCCCACATAGAGGCCCAAACAGCTCCCACCAGCCCACTAAATACTGACTTTCTATGGGACCTTATAGCAGCCCCTCTGGCATTTGCCAGAACCCACAGATTGCCAGTCCGGGCCTGGGCCCGGCCACGCCACACTTGCTTGATTAGTCGGGCCCCCCATCTTTCTGAGAGCTGCTGACTTCGGGAAGGCATGGACTTTTAAGGGGCCCTGGCCACCAATTTTTTTTTCTCATGTGGGGTCCTAGCCACCAATATTTTTTAATGGGGGGTCCTGGCCACAAATGTTTTTTTTATGGGGGGCCCTAACCACCAATATCTTTTTATTTGTTATTAACATGTGGGAACCCTAGCCACCGATATTTTTTTGTTTTTTTTACTGTGTGGTGGGGGGTGGACCTGTGGGGTGGGGAGGGCAGACCTGTAGGTGGGGCTTGCGGTGGGCGCAGCCCAGGGGGCCCTGGAAATTTTGTCGTATGGGGCCCTGCGATTTCTGATGGCGGTCCTGTATATATATTAACAATAACAGTTCTTTTTAAGTATTTATTTATAAGAAGCTGGACTTCAGGTAGCTGCCTCATTGCACTGTCCTTTTTACAGCCAAGAACCCCATCTAAAAAACAATGCTCTGTAAGGCCACACATTTATTTCTATTGCTCTTTTTATTGCTCATCCATCTATTCAGGCCCTCTCCAATCTCTTATCCCATGCAATGCATGGTTGCTAGAGTAATTTGGACCCTAGCAACGAGATTGCTGAAATTGCAAACTGGAGGACTGATGAATAAAAAGCTAAATAAGGCAAAAAGCACAATTATATAAAATATGAAATCCAAATGCAAATGATCTCAGAATATCGATCTCTACATCATACTAAAAGTTAGTTTAAACGTGAACAACCTTCAAGGTAAATAAAGGTGTTTTGCACTCCATTCTTATAACTTAAACATCACCCCCAGCCAGCCTGTCCAGAAGTTTTTGCAAGATGTTGTATCTGTATAGAAGCAGTTGTTTGGTATAATGTATAATTGTTGCACAATCCACGTGTTAACAAAACGCTTAACTATATTTTATCACTCAGAGCATAGATTCCCAAACTGTGGGGCGTTATCCCCTAGAAGTCTCAATGCAGAAAATGGGGGAGAGTGCACATCAGAAACCTCATTTTTTTAATTGGCCCTGCTAGAAGGGTAACAATGGATATTTAAAGAAACAGTAACATCATAAAAACAGTGTTGCACTGTACTGGTAAAACTGCTGTGTTTGCTACAGAAACACTACTAGTATAAACAAGCTGCTGTTTGGCCATTGGGTCAGCCATTCACAGGAGAAAAGGTTCAGGTTACACAGTAGATAACAGATAAGCTCTGTAGACCATAAGGGTATTATCTGTTATCCACTAATTAACCTGTGCCATATAGCCTTTTTTTCTATTTCCTCCATTGCTACACAGCAGTTTGTTTGTGTGAACTACAGTAGAGTCTCTGAAGCAAACAGATTAGTTTTACCAAAGCAGGGCAACACTATATTAAATCTTATTTACTTCAAAACACTTGCTTTTTTTGTTCCTGTTCTTTTAACCCTTTTCCTTCCAAGCAAGTACGGCGTACGTGCAGGCAGGCAGGGGCTTTAACTGCCAAGGACTTACTATGTATTATGGGCATCAAACTGTTCAGTAGACCATTGGCATCAATTTTTAGGGTGTTTTACATGTATGTAAGAGTATGTATGTAAGAGTATGGCCAATTGCAATATTTTTAGTGATTTTCAGAAATGTAATTAAAACCGCTGCCTTTAAAGTAGTTTTGCAGTTGAGTAGTTTGGGGGGGAAAAAGGACATAATTAAACATTTTGGATTTGCCAGAATGTGTTCTTTCCAAAGATATATGGTTTTCAGGGATTACCGTAATTTTTTGTAGTTTACCTAAA
The DNA here is from genome assembly GCF_017654675.1 of Xenopus laevis. Lineage (NCBI taxonomy): Eukaryota > Metazoa > Chordata > Amphibia > Anura > Pipidae > Xenopus > Xenopus laevis. The sequence continues at coordinate 43,121,977 of NC_054383.1, read as the reverse complement.
ACTGGCAGGATTTATACATTTGTGTAAATGTAAGCCATCAAATAAGAATGCACAATGTAGATTCTGGGGTCTTTACATACCATGTACTATGATAAACCTATGCACATTGGGCATCAAACTGTATAATAAAAATAAGATGCTGCAGGGTGGAGGTTTTGAGGTGATTTTTGGAAATATCACCAAAATCGCCAAATTTAGGAAAAGGGTTGCGGCTTGGTGCTTTGGAGTAGAAAGACATGCATACCCAATTTAGATTCAGGCGAATGTGTACTTTCTGAAAACATATGGTTTTCTGGGGTGAACATACTTTTGTCTACCTTAGCCCCCCCAAAACTATGCAAATGTGTTGATTTTACAGTACCTGAAATGTGAGACCATAGGGGGTCTTATAGGTTTACCTAAGCATATAGGGGCCCATAAATGCAGACACCCCATTTGAGCTATTAGTTCTTTCATTTCAGGTACTGCAATAATAATACTGCTTATCGTTTCTGTAGCAGTATTTCTTATATAATATATTTTATTATTAAGGATAAATAATCCCCTCTTCTGCTCAAAAAGTTACTCAAGCTGCCCTTACCTTTTAGTAATGTTATAGATAATTGAAAACATTGCCGCACTTGTCACATTACCATGTAGTATAGTATATTGCTGTGATGTATATTTGAAAGTTGCTAGAATTACATTTTCTTTAGCTATGCAAAAACAAAAAAGGATTGGATTGGTTTTACAATACAGTATGTATTTGAAATAGGAAACATTTATAGTGCAGTTTAGCCTATTTCCATAATTTGATTCTAATCACATTCTTACTAGTGCAAAATAGATGCTCATAGTGATTCTGACATCTCATTGGTATATACACACAGCACATCTACAGTGCCCTAGAAAATAAGTAAACCAATGATTTTTCAAACAGCATCAGTATCCTTTTAAAGTGAATATAAACACTGCTAGCTTATCCACCTTTTATGGGTTAGGGGATGAATAATGTCCTGCAAGTACTTTGCAGCATGTCAGATTATAATAAGAGTACTGGACAGATTGAAATTAACTTTTGTTGAATGTTTTAAACTGTGCAGTAGAAGAAGTTGCTATAAAGAAAGTGGCACAGAGAATCCTATTGAATGACTGTAGGGTACATCTGGATTTGCTCTCATATTCATTTCAGGACAACTAAATGTAAAATGCTAATTCTCCAGTGATTCATCTATTCACATTCAGATGCTACATGTATCCTCAAATGTAGCCGCCCATTGCTGACTTTGTCATTCTCTTTAGCTGAGTCTGAAAAAGACCTATGTCCATCAAGTTCAAACTTTTTTTTTTCCAGATGACACTAGCCTATAACTACTAGTTGATTGAGAGGAAAAAGTCATCCAACCCTATTTATTGTATCTGCGATTACTACTGCTTCAGGGACAGAACTCCACAACTTCACAGTTCAACACAATTGTGTCCAGTGCATTACATTGCATTTTTCACTAATCAGACTCAATTGGGGTTCAAATGACAATAGCACTTACACATGGTTCCTCATGTGGGGTGTGTGTTTAGGTGCAAATACCTAATAATGAATGGAAACAATACACACAGGTCAATTTTTTTGTGACCACAATTGTGGTTGAATTGGTTAATGAACCCTCTTGTCCAGATATTGGACAAATATACATTTTTCCCAAGACAGAAGGCTAGGAAAAAGATTATAAGGTTTATTAAGGTGGGCACAAATAATTACATTAGTAACTAACTGACTGGGCATGTCAGTTGTGTAGATGCAACCCAGTAAGGGTACCCTTGCAGTAATAGCAGGTCCAGACTGGTATTAATTCCAGTGTTCTGTTGCATCTATACATGTGATTCATAAATTCCCGCTGAACAGGTGCATTGCCTTAAGATGCCAAGGAGTGATGTTTATGCACTTTGTGTAATGGTCCAGTCACAGTTTCTGAGATGAATTTTGTTGGGGACAAGTGCACATGGCCTCCGTCAGTCACAAGAAGAATCCCATTAACCATTTGGTCCTTGCATTTCCTTATATTCGTGCTATACATCGCTGCTTCTCTGTTTTGAATTTTGCTCCTATTGATGACGATGGGAAATTTCACAGCAATTATTTCTGATTTAAGTAATAGTGCAAGTGTCACTGCATCAATTTTGAAACTACAATTGTACCCACAGCTACTCCCCTGTGAATCACAATGATGCTGAAATGATTGGAACCATTAAAGGACAAGTAACATCAAAAAATGAAATTGTTTTAAAGTAATACAAATATAATGCAGTGTTGCCCTGCACTATTACAACTGCTGTGTTTGCCTCAGAAACACTACTGTTGTTTATATAAATAAGCTGCTGTGTAGCCATGGGGGCAGCTATTCAAAGGAGAAAAGGCTGAAGTTACACAGCAGATAGCAGGTAAGCTCTGTAGAACATAATGGTGTTATCTGTTATCCATTATTTATCCTGTGCCATATAGCCTTCCTTTTTTCGATTTCCACCATTGCTACTCAGCAGCTTGTTTATATGAACTATAGTAGTGTTTCTGAAGCAAACAGATCAGTTGTACCAGTGCAAGACAACACTACATGATATTTTTATTACTTTAATACACTTTAATTTTTTTGATGTTACTGTTCCTTTAAGGCTCATTTAAGACCTCAAGGGCAATTGTGGAACTGGAAATTTCCCTGCAGTCAGCGGAACAAAAAATACCATTCATTAAAGGTACTTTCAGGCACTGGCCACAATTGAACCAGGCACAACTCCGTCTACTGACCACAACTAAGCTGGAATTCTGCATTGTGGAAAAAAAATATGGCAATTGCGCTTGAAATTGCACTTTGCAAATTAATGACACTGACATTCAAAGCACTTCATAACTCTGACCCACCCTACATCTCTGAACTCATCTCTATACACTCACCCAACCGCTTACTACGCTCCTCTAATGACCTGCTACTCAACTCTTCTCTCATTACCTCCTCACATGCTCGCATTCAAGACTTTGCAAGGGCTGCACCCCTCCTCTGGAACTCTCTCCCACGGTCTGTCCGACTTTCTCCCAACCTTTCTGCTTTCAAGAAATCTCTTAAAACGCACTTCTTTCGTGAAGCCTACCCTCACTCTGCTTAACTACCAAATGCAACACCACATACAGTACCACATTCCTCACCCACTTAATTCGATCTTGCCCACTCCCACACCTTGTGTATTACTCCCTTCCCTTTAGAGTGTAAGCTCTTTCTGCATAGGGCTTTCCTCACCTTTTGTACCGGTATTGATTGTGATGTATGTAACTCCATATGTTCTATGTATATAATTCATGTGATTAAGTTGTATAATCACATTTACTATACAGTGCTACACAATATGTTGGCGCTATATAAATACATGTTAATAATAATAATGTTACCACAAGAACTTGTAAGATCATATCCACATTAACGGTGGTAGCACACCAAAAAACCAAATGGTTGGTGCTCACTGCAGGGAAATCCCTCATCATTCATATGTGAAAAATTGAAGTCATGTTAAAAACAAACCCTCAAATCCATATGCCTCATCCTCCCCTGTGGATAATACAACAACCCCCCAACATATGATAAAACACTAGTGATGGGCGAATTTATTCGGCAGGCTCGAATTCACTGCAAATTTTCCGCATTTCGCCGCCAGCGAATAAATTTGTGAAATTGCCGCAAAGATTATTATATAAAAAAATATATAAAAATATATTTGACACCGGCGACAATTTAGACGCTGACAACAATTCTAGGGATCCATTGACTTTAATGGGCGTCGGAATTGTCGCCTGCGTCGGAATTGTCGCTAGCGTCAAAAATAATTGGACATCGCTGTCAAAATTCGTGAAACGGGAGAAATTCACCCATCACTATTAAACACCTTAAGGGCCCTTTTCAAATGCTAACAAACCCCAAGAACAAACCCCTACCAGGCTTACATCCCACAGGTAGCATAGGGCAAGCAGAGAATGGCACACACAAGCAGCACTGGGCAAGCAGATAATGGCACACACAAGCAGCACTGGGCAAGCAGAGAATGGCACACACAAGCAGCACTAGGCAAGCAGAGAATGGCACACACAAGCAGCACTGGGCAAGCACAGAATGGCACACACAAGCAGCACTGTGCAAGCAGAGAATGGCACACGCAAGCAGCACTGGGCAAGCAGATAATGGCACACACAAGCAGCACTGGGCAAGCAGAGAATGGCACACACAAGCAGCACAGGCCTTTAGTATATAAACAATAGAGGTGTCACAAGTGTGAGCAATGCAGGGAGGATTACATGTTTGAACAATACAGGGGCCAGTTAATCTCTGTAGTGATACCTTTTAAAGTTTACATATGGTAAACAGACACAGCATGTGGGGGCGGCCCATGGGCCACCAGTTGGACAGCCCTGCTTTAGGTACATGTTGTAGTGAATCCTTACCCTGGTGGTCCAGTGGTGCGGCGGGGAAGCCCGCCACGCCGCTCCGTGTCTGGCGCCATCTTTGATTCCTAAGGGTGCGCGCGCCTCCTTGTTATTTAAAGGCGCAGGGGCGCTGGCGTGAAAAGTATAAAAAGCCTATTAAAGACACAGGACCTTGCCCGTGATCAGGGGCGTTTCTGCCATGAGGCAAGGTGAGTACCTTGCCTCAGGCAGCATCTCCCCAGCAGTTACAAGGGGCGGCAAAAAGCCGCTCCTTGTAACTTTAAGATCCGAATTTCCGGTTTCTAAACCGGAAATTCGGCTTTTCTAGCGCAGAGAGCGCAATTTCGCTCTCTGCGCTCGCAATGCGGCCCCCCCTGGACCCTCGTTGGCGATTTTAAGGTAAGTACGACGGGCGGGGGGGGCGGCATTTTAAACGCTGCCTCAGGCGGCAAAACAACCTGGAGCGCGCCTGCCCGTGATAGGCGTTTGTTCCTGGTGCTTCTGTGCATTTGCTATCCTGTGAACCTGTTTTGATTCCTGTTGTGACCCCTGCCTGGCTTTTGACTATTCTGACTTCTGGATCCTGACCCCTGCCTGAATACCGACTACCTCTTCTGCTTAACCCTTCTGATTGACTTCCTGGTTTGACCCTTGCCTGCCTGACTACATTTATTCTCTGCCTGCCCCGACCCGGCCTGATCTGACTACTCTTTTGCCTAACGTCTTGTACTACGACCTTCTGTCCAAAGACTCTCGCTAACAGTCGTGCCCCTCTGCCTATCCAGAAAATCTGACCTTGCACCTCTCGTTTAAGTCCTGGTGGCATCCAAGTAGCTGAGGGCTCCTCCCGAAGCCAAAGGCGGTCACACTACAAGTGAAGCACGAGCCGAGACCAGGGTGCTTGGCATTTGTTCTGGTGTTGGGTGCCGACCGTGACACATGTTTTGTACTTTACCACAATGCACTAGTGAGTAGTTAGCAAGATATGTAATTTTGAAGTAATCAAATGACAGATTGAAGCTGAGCACCTTTTCATTTTGTTTGTTTTGTTGTATTTGCACCTACTCAATGAGATGCCAAAAACTGATAGGTATGATTAAGTTGCAGCTGTTTTAAGCTGGGGACAAATATTTTTGAACAAAAAGGTAGCCAAAGACCTATTGGAAGATAGAGTATAGCAAAGAAATTCCAACGGCACACAGGACTATGAGAAATCTTCAAAAATTTATTTCAAGGCGGAGTGCGATGCAACGTGCATGCTTGACAAAGGGGTTTTACTCCCCGAAACGTTGCATCGCACTCCGTCTTGAAATAAATTTTTGAAGATTTCTCATAGTCCTGTGTGCCGTTGGAATTCCTTTGCTGTACTCTGTTGTGGGGCTTGCCGAACCTCTGCCAGTGAGCACCAGGCATATTGTTGTTATCTGTTGGGTGTGCGGGATCCTGCTTTGTTCCTAGCTATTGGAAGATAGGACAGTCCGTGAAAAGCTTTATATTCTGTGTCTAAATGAAAGATATGTGGTAACTGCATAAGGGGTCATGTGCTTTTTGCACAAAAAGTAGCTTTTGCCCACCTCCTGGACTTCATCCCAAAAAGGCAATTTTATTGGCAAAAACAGGGCGCCTCGATGGGTTTCAGCGGTCATGACATCCCTAGCAAATCTTTTCGTATATGGGCTAGAGAAGAAACTATTCTTACCTTATATCAGACAGTACTATAGATACATGGATGATACATTGATCATATGGGATGGTCCCCTAAGCACTAAGAACATTTGACTGTAGGCCCCACCCTACAGTCAAATTCACCTTTGAAACTTCAAAGCATGAGCTGAATTTTCCTGATGTCAACATTAAATTAAATTAGATAACAGATTAATAACTGGGTTTTATCGTAAAACAATGGATAGAAATAATCTGTTACATGTTAAAAGTTGCCACCATCCCCGTGTGTTAAAAGCGATCCCCAAAGGATAGTACATGCGAGCAAGAAGAATAGTGGGCAATGATTTCCTCTATAGAGAAGCAGCCAATGACCTCACATTGCGTTTTGTAGAGAGAGGTTACTCTAAAGGCAAACTACAACATATTGCTAACGAGGTCGAAAAATTGCCTCGAGAGCAACTACTGCAGCCTAATAAACGCAATACTGATAGGAATGGAATGATGTTTGTGCGTAGATATGAAAATTGAAGAGATTATTAAAAAGTTTTGGCCAATTCTGCAATCAGATAACAAGTATGGTGGCCTATTTAAACAATACCCCAGTTTTGCATACAAACAAGGTTCATCACTTAAAGATTTATTAAGTTCAACTCAATTTACCACTTAAAAAAAGCTCTTTGAAGGCACACCCAAAATAGGCACATTCCTGTGTATGGAATGTAACTGTAGCAATTCCATTATTAAGGGGCCAAATATAAACCATCCTTTGAGTGGGGCCGCTATAAGATTGAATGCTTATGCCACATGCAAAAGTAAATATGTAATTTATGTATTGAAATGCCCATGCGGAATGCTCTATGTGGGAAAAACAATACGGTCTGTGAATACTCAGCTAAAGGAGCATAAGGGCAATATCCGCAATTTCAAGAAAGACACTTACACTGATACACCAATGTCAAGACAATTTTTCAGCAGTAAACACAGCGTTTGCCAATTGAAATGGAAAGTGTTGGAGGTAGTTCCAAAACCAGTAAGAGGTGGGGATTGGAATAAAAAACTACTCCAAAGGGAAGCCAGGTGGATTAGGCGCATAGATAGTGACATACCTCATGGGATGAATGATCAATACAGTTTAAGTTGCTTTTTGTAACAAAAGTCGTGTTAACCTCCTTGCATATTGCTTTTTTCTTTTTTCGCAGATATTAAGACTATAAAGATTTAAGCCAGTTATACGCGGCCTTTATACGAATCTCCTGCCGTAAATGTGGTATGGGTGAGTTACAGGAGATACATTTCTAAAATATATGCTGGCGTAAATATTGTACTAAAATCCGCATAATATATGCTGGGTCACATAGGGAGTGTCGAAAAATTGTGACCAATTAAAGACGTTGGGTACTTCTGTATGCCTTTGACCATAGGATGTCTTGCCCTTACACGCTTGGTTCAGGTTTCTTTACCTGGGACAGGCATTATGTGCAGTGTCTCATCGTCAAGTAGGCCAGGTTTTAGTTAGACAGTGGCCTGCCTAAAGTGAACATTTTTTGATACCTTCTGTTCTTTTTAGGAAATTGTTTCACTGTTTCTATATTATTGGACATTTTGTTCCTTTTTAACATTGGACATTTTTTTTTACCATCCTTGATTTATCGAAATTGGATACAAATAAATAAAGATGAATACAAGATTGGGATTTTTAACTTTAATTGTTTTAACTTTTGTATGCTGCAAAGTTTTCTATTTCTTATATGTGTGCACACAATTATGGTTTGAGCACTGGCTTCACTATTTATGTGTTAATGTTACACACACAGACACAAGTGTCACTTTACCCTTTTCACTGCTAGTCAGCACACCCTCAATGGACTGCAACTCCCAGCAGCCTCTAGCAGACAATCCTTGTTACAGACAAACAGAGAGTGTGGCTTTGAGCTTTTGTAATTTTTATTTTTTAATTTTTTACTTCTTATGTGTGCACATAATTATGGTCTGAGCACTGGCTTCACTATTTATGTGTTGTAATATAACTTATATACACACCAATGTTGGAAAATGTGTTAGTACATTTTTCTTTAAATTGATTACCCAGACTGCACTATGTTGTATAGGTCAAAGTGCATATGAGTTTTAAATGGGTGCATGTGTTAATGGTCCTTATTCACTTGATAAAGGGTATTGAACCTGAAACATGTTGTGTTTACCACTGCCTGGAATAAAAAGTTGTTTGCAGTAATACTGCTGGAGTTCCTCTTCCTTCTACTATACTTGGATCTTTTGCAGCAGTTGCAGCACAGAGCAACTATTAAGGAATTGGATGCATATTATTTGGAAAAGCTGTGCTAACCACCATCCCCCTCTTCTATATGGTAAGCAGACACAGCATGTGCGGGGGACAGCCCTGCTTTAGGTACATGTTTTGTACTTTACCACAATGCACTAGTGAGTAGTTAGCAAGATATTTCATTTTGAAGTAATCAAATGACAGATTGAAGCTGAGCTCCGTTTCATTTTGTTTGTTTTGTTGTATTTGGACCTACTCAATGAAATGCCAAAAACTGATAGGTAAGATTAAATTGCGGCTGTTTTTAGCTGGGGACAAATTTTTTTTTGAACAAATAGGTAGCCAATGACCTATTGGAAGATAGGACAGTCCGTGAAAAGCTTTGTATTTTGTGTCCAAATTAAAAATATGTGGTAACTGCATAAGGGGTCCTGTGCTTTTTGCACAAAAAGTAGCTCTTGGGGGGGCGTGGCTGAATGGCTGGGTGAACAGACGCACATTCCTATAGCTCCTCGCACCGGGACCCGGGAACCCTACTTAACTGCTCTGAAAAGCTGGGAATATGGGCAAATCGTCTAAAATAACTAATACTCCACTCAGCCAAAAGACCCCGGCGCCCAAAAAAGCAAAAGAAATAGCGGATTTCTTCGAAAAGCAGCCGGATACCTCCGTGCCTGAGACCAATATGGCGGAGGAAAGCGAGGCCTCATCGCAAGGTGCGTCACCTCAAAGAACTGTCGTGGCATCAGGAGGGCTGCCAGAGATAATAGCCGCATTGCCTACGAAAGAGGACCTTCTCCAGCTCCTGGAGAGTATTAAATCCTCTCAACGTACTGAAACGGAGATTATTAAAACCGAAATTTCCACGCTTGCCACGTGACTTCTCACGTTTGAAGCGCGCCAAACGGAAATGGACTCTACTCTTACCCGACATGAGTCGGCCATTTCAACACAAGCTAGGCAAATCTATCTGCTTCGGAGAGGCTTAGAAGACGCAGAGAACCGCAGTAGATGGAATAACGTCCGGATAAGGGGTATTCCGGAAGATATACAACTGGCTGAAGCCAAGCAACTGCTCATAGAGTTGTTCAACACTCTACTGGGCCGGGACAAAGCTCAAGACATCCCTATCGACCGGTTCCATAGAGTGGCTGGAGGGAGACCGGACAAACCTCGGGATATTCTATGCTGTATCCACAAATTCACTACTAAGGAGCAGATCCTGTCTAAAGCAAGAGAGATCAAAAATGTGAGAATTGAAGAGGACAGCATTGAATTGTACCAAGACCTAGCACTGACTACCATCACGCAAAGACGGTTGCTGAGGGAGACTACAGGCAAACTTCGGGAACGTAATATCCAGTACAAATGGGGTTTCCCATTCGCCCTGATAGCCCGTCATAATGGTAAGAATTTCATCATGAAAGAACCGGACGATGGGGAACAATTCTTTCGCGGTCTCGGCGTTCCACCATCCGACCTCTCCGATTGGGCGAGGTATGTGTACGGCCCCTCTCCAAAAGAACCCCAGCACGATCCGGTTCAACAGGGATAACTTCCACTGATGTCGTGCGGCCAACCTTTGCCACCTGCAGCAACAACCGCTGGGTAATATTTCTATATCTTTACTGAACCTGATTCAATGTTCTAACTGTTCCTAACCCGAGGCCTGCATTTAAAATGTCTACGCTTCATGTGGAGGCTACTACACCCTGGCGTGATATTTACCTACTGTCTCCCTGGATTTGGGGCCTTCCCTCCTCCTCCCTCTCCCAGGGCTGGTTGAAATCCTTTATTGTTTTGTAGAACATTTTCATGCTCCAATTATGTACGCTTGGCCATTTTCACTTTTTATGTCCACGGCCATCTTAAACTGGAGCACAACACTGTCTGTTAGAGTACCATTTGATGGCTGCCATGACTGAGTACATACACGCAATACAACTGTTCATGCACAATGGCCTGCTTCTAGATTGTCCACGCATTGAGGCATCTGTATTATGGCACCCCCAGCAGCTTACCTACTATTTCCTGGATCCGGATCCTTCTCTTCTCCTCCCCCCCCTTTTTTCCCCCCTCCCTTTGGTTTTTATTTATTTATTTATTTATTTATTTATTTTTTTCACTCTCTCTCCCTCCCCGTGGCGTGGCCTGCCGAGGGGCAACGCATGGATTATTGGAATCTTCTATTGTGGTACAGAATATTCCCACATTACCACTGCATATGATTGGCGACATTGGCGAACCCCCCCCTTTTTTTTTTTTTTTTTTTTCAAAGGTCATCACGGACTAGAGCGCAAGCCTGCTTGGTGGAGCTTCATTAGATGGCTACCGTAAATTAATACGTCTAGCCAGTACTGATATGGACAACAATGTTTATGATGATTTTTTCTCTGTGAATCAACCTGTACTATAACTTCCTTTACAGTAGTGTAACTCAGCAGGAAACGGAGAACGAGAGAGATGGGATTGACATTCAACAACATGACAGGGCTGAGTTATACTTCTGTTTCCAGCATCTATTTTCTGATCTAGCACGATGTCCAATGTTTTGGTGATGAGGTGACCTTGCTGATATGTCCGTGGCTCTCAGCTGCCCTAGGCGGAAAAACGGGTTAATGTAGGGGCAATTAGAAGGGGGAGATGGGGAGGTCGGTCGAGAAGAGTAATGGAGAAAGGGGAAAGAGAAAGTAGAGAAGGGGTGACATCTCAATATTTTTATGCATTTGTACATATTTCTGGCAGTCTCGCCTTTCCGTTAAGTCGGGGCAATGCTGGAGACTCGGACATATCGGAATTGGTCATATTACAGATGTTGTAATTTCTTGTGCTGGGACAATTATGTTTGCATGATTTTCTGGCCACGTTGTTAAAGGGAGGAGCAGGGTTGGTAGAGAAGTAGTTTGATAAGATGGGTGGAACAGTACCTGATATGATGTAATGGCCTTTTCTGGTTTGATTAGAGGGCCCGTCTCAGGAGAGGTGACCGGGCCCCGGGGGCGAGGTTATCGCTCGGGACACCTACCACACACCACTTTCCCTCCTCAATACTCATATATACAACTAGTACTACCCTGGAGTTAGTTTAACCCAGTAGGTAGCAGAGTAACCTAACCCCCTCCCCCCACAGAAGGCGACATAGAGAGTGTAAATAGTTCCTTTGGTTATTTACCGAATTTCACTGGTTCCCCCCTTCCCTACTTGTACCCAGTTACCCTTGAAGTGATACATTTTGGTAGCATGACTCCCTCTAAGGCGTTTCACGCACACAACTCATTTAATCTCATTTCCATCAATGCTAACGGACTGAACTCCCCACAAAAACGGATCCTCCTTTCGGCTGAACTAAAGAGACATAAAACTCAAATTGCCTTTATTCAGGAAACACATTTCAAGAAGGGACACATACCTAGGTGGAACAATCCTTTCTTCCCTGACATTTATACCAGCTCATAAACAAGAAAATAATTGAGCTCAATTCAGTATATGTGTTCCACTCCACTGCAAGCTTTAAACACACAAGTGTAATCAAAATCAAAAAATTGTGACGAATGGCTGGACACCAAAAGACAGTAGGTGACCTTTCATTTGCCACTAAGTAAGCTAGTTCAGGAAGTGGTAACACCGAAAAAAGTAACAAAGTGTAATTAAAACGTAACTTTTACTAATTACCTATGCCCGCCCATAGGTGGACGGTGGAGTGCTTAGCTCCCACGCAGTCCCAACGTAGATAGGCAGGTCTTGCACGGGGGTATCTGCTTGGAAGGGAGGGAGCGGGCGGGTTGTGGCCTCCAGGTATATGGAGGGGTTTAATTCAATTCCACAACAATTAATGAAGTCTCTTTGAGACCCCACCGTCACACCTTATGCTGAATTTGTTTTAAACTGCATGTCATTTTTATGGAAACGGTCCAGCACTGCCGACGGATTGGTTGGCTAGTGGGTGTGTGTCTCAGTGAGCGTGTCTTTTAGAATTTCAATAGTAAAAGTTACGTTTTAATTACACTTTGTTACTTTTTTCGGTGTTACCACTTCCTGAACTAGCTTACTTAGTGGCAAATGAAAGGTCACCTACTGTCTTTTGGTGTCCAGCCATTCGTCACAATTTTTTTGATTTTGATTTATACCAGCTCCCCACAAGATACAAAAACGAAAGGAGTGGCAATACTTATTTCTAGGTCTCTGAATTTTGCTATTGAAGCTACTAAAAGTGATGACGAGGGACGCTATGTGTTTATTAAAGGTAGAATTGGACAGCGAGTATACACGTTTGCTAATATATACTTACCTAACACAGACCAGGGGAAGGAATTCTCTAGAATAACCCAAAAGTTAGAACAGTTTATGTCAGGTATTCTAGTTTTAGGGGGAAATCTTAATGTGCCATTGGAACCACATTTAGATTGCTCCACAGGGAAATCAAGCTCCCCACCCACAACTAGCACTAAAATTAGAAGACTACTGCATACTTTACAATTGGTAGATGTCTGGCGTACCCAACACACTAAAGACAAAGATTTTACATTCTACTCGGCAAGACATGATATATATACTCTTATAGATTACATATTTCTTTCACAACATGCTTTGGCAGAAGCTCGAGACTCACAAATTCATGTGCGAACTTTTTCTGATCATTCCGCTATTTCCATGAATATATCCCTTCCGAATTTGAATAAACGTAACAAAACCTGGAGATTTAACGAATCCCTCTTAAAAGATCCAGAGTTAGTCAAAGAATTGGGAGTTAACCTGCAGAATTATTTTAAGGAAAACTCAACACCGGAGACCTCACCGGTCACCTGTTGGGAAGCTCACAAATGTGTGATCAGGGGCACTTTGATAGAAATGGGTGCCAGGAGGAAAAAATCTCACATGCAATGTATAGACACTTTGCTGACAAAAATTAAATCCTTAGAATTGCTGCACAAGCAGTCTATTGTACAACAAACTGCTCAGGAGCTTGCTGAGGCTAGGCAGGAACTACACGTTAAACTTACCACATACGCTAACCGAATACACACGTTGGTTAAACATAAATTTTACGAACATGGCAACAAATGCGGTCGGCTACTGGCTAATGCCTTGAAACTTAAACTTGCCAAAAATTACATTCCTAAAGTCAGAACAGAGACAGGTGAAACAGTATACCTCACTGACAAAATAGCAGCAGAATTCGAGAAATTTTTCACAAAAGTTTACCAGACAGATAACCCCTTGTTGGACGATGGAGACAGATATAACCGTGTTGCCGCACAATTCCTTAGCCAACAGAATATCCCTAGACTCTCACAGGCCTCAAGCGCAATATTAGATTTAGACATATCGGTAGAAGAGATTCTGGCGGCAATCTCCTCAACGCCAGCAGGTAAAAGCCCCGGCCCAGATGGGTTCCCCGTGTCCTACTATAAAGAATTCCAGCACTTGTTGTCCCCACATTTATGCAGGGCCTTTAATGCGCTACAGACGGGAAGCTCACTCTCGCCCCAATCTTTAGAAGCTCAAATTACCCTTCTGTTGAAACCAAACAAAGACCCTACTGACCCAGGTAGCTACAGACCCATTTCCTTGATCAACAATGATATAAAGCTACTGGCCAAAATTATTATGAAACGCATTCAGCGTATACTTGAACAGCTGATAGATCCAGAACAGGTTGGCTTTGTCCCAAATAGAGAGGCGAGAGACGATACGAACCGGTTAATACATTTATTGTTTCATGCTAGAACTAGATCTAAGCAAATGCTTCTGCTGTCCACAGACGCAGAAAAAGCGTTTGACAGAGTTAAATGGAGGTTCATGTTTGATTGTTTAGAAAAGTATGGATTTGGTCCTAGGTTATGTGCATGGCTACACGCTTTATATAATAACCCTACTGCTAAGGTTAAAGTGAACGACTTCCTTTCTAACCCTATTTCCATAAAGAACGGTACCCGTCAAGGTTGCCCTCTCTCCCCTACCCTATTTATACTGACACTGGAGCCATTCTTAATTGCTGTACGCAATAATCCGGATATTTGGGGGCTGGAAATTGGCAGCAGACATCATAAAACCGCAGCCTATGCGGATGACCTCTTGTTCTTCGTCACAAACCCTATCATTTCGATACCAAATCTAAACAATCTTCAATCTGAGTACGGGACTGCTAGCAACTTTAAGATAAACCACAACAAATCCTACGCGCTCAATATCTCTTTACCGGCACGAAGCATACAAGGTCTATCCCAAAATTTTCCATACAAATGGGCGTCTAACGAAATTACGTATCTGGGCATAAAATTAACGAAGGACAACAACACGTGGGTGGAACTCAACAATACACATCTCTATAAAAAAAAATAGAGCTAGACCTGAAGAGATGGAGATCTTCTACGTTTTCCTGGTTCGGAAGGATGAACATCGTTAAGATGAATGTGCTCCCAAGAGTATTATACTTATTTCAGGCTCTCCCACTTAAACACCCTAAAAGCTGGATAGACAAATTTCAAGCGGCCATAACCAAATTTGTCTGGTTAGATAAACGACCTAGGCTTAGTAAACGCATTTTAACCAGGCCCAAAGTTTCGGGAGGTACTGCGTTACCAGACTTGTGCAAATACTACAAAGCGACCATCCTTAACAGAATACTAGACTGGTCGCATCACTTGGATAATAAGCTGTGGATAGAGGTGGAACAGCAGGGAACTTCGACACACCTTTGCATCTCCCTTGGATCAACAAACTTCATAGAAGGTTACTGACTAAAGCACATCCTTTACTTAATAACACTTTGGAAATCTGGGACAGCCTCAAACAAACGAGTTTCACTGAATATCCATCACCATTATTGCTGGTCACGAACAACCCTGACTTCCTACCTGCATTACGCAAGGAACAGTTTAAACCCTGGCTCATTGATGATCAGCTGCAAATCATTAACTTACAAGACAACTGCAAACTGGTAGCTAAGGATAAGTTGGAGCAGCATCGTCCCTTTACGCCCCTTATGCACTTACAGTATAACCAAATCAAGAATTTTTATGTCAAACAAGGGGGTGACCGTACCCTTGGCAGGACTCTTACCAAATTTGAAGCTCTTTGTAATGTCGGAGAACCTCCCAAACATGCCCTTTCCGGTATATATAAGAACCTTTTGGACCTTGGCAGCTTACTTGATCTACCTTTTATTAAAACTTGGAATAGGGACTTAAATCTCAACCTCACAGAAGATGAGGCTAAAGATATAATATGCACACTGATGAGAAGCTCCAGATGCAGCAGGATCCAGGAGCTGAATTATAAAATCTTAACCAAATGGTATCATACGCCCTCACGGCTGCATAAAATGTTCCCGAACGCGACACGCACTTGCTGGAGGTGTAAGGGGGGTGAGGGCACCTTAATCCATATTTTCTGGGATTGCCCTTTGATTGTACAGTTCTGGAATTCAGTCCTCCGCCTTTGTTCCTATATCGCTAACGGCAGAATCCTTGATGACCCTGCTTATTCACTTCTATTTCATATGTCACCAGAAGATAGATCTCACTTTCAAAATTCAGCTCTCCCACATTTGCTAAACTCTGCTAAGCTATTGATCCCTCTATTTTGGAAGTCGTCACGAGTGCCTTTACTTAAAGATTGGCTAATGAAAGTAGATGAAATACAAAATTTTGAGGAACGCTCCGCTCTCACAACAAAACAAGCAACAGCATATACGGCTCAATGGGCCACATGGTTGTTATTTAACGGGGAACAGGAATATAAGGATTGTGTGATTTGATTTAATGCAAAATGTGTGTCAGACTTAGAAATGCATGCTACCATGGCTAGATTCTGATACTCACAATGTATCCACTCTTCCCCTACCCTTTACCCTACCTTCACACTGGTTGGTAACACAGTTTTTCAGCCTTCTAATGAGGGCAGCCTTATTTGTTATTTGTGACAATGTGATATTGAATGCTTGCAATTACTATCAGATCTGTCAAACTGTTGACCTATGCGATATGTGTAAGATTTAAAATCAATAAAGACATAATTGATAAAAAAGTAGCTCTTGACCACTTCCTGGACTTCATCCCAAAAAGGTATTCTGCAGTCCCATCATCCTTGTGATGAAGAATAATTTCCCTTGTTTCAGGTGCTTATCAAGTCCTAAAAGGTAGCCACATGCCTTCTCTATCCTTCTCTATCTGTTACTATTGTCTTTTTTAAGTGTATGCAGAAAGATGTCAAATACTTCATTCCACCTTGTCTGTGCCTCTTCCAAATACAGTCATTCCTTTCCTTGTCGTCTTTTGAAACCTCTGCCTGTTCCCTCTGGACCTTGGACCATTTAGACATGGATTTCATTGTAGAATTACAACTCACCAAGGGGAACACTGCCACGTGGGTGGGAAATTACCTCTTCATTGTTCATTTCTCTACAGAAACTCCCGCCAGCTCTTGAACTTTCTGAACTCTTTATACTACACGTTTTTTACCCCCATGGAATTTCAGTAGAAATTGTCTGACAGAGGTTCCAAATTAATCTCCAAATATTGGCAATCCCTGTGTAAATCCCAAGGCATCTCTCTCTAATTTTCTTCTGGCTATCACCAAGAATCTAATGGAGCAACTGAACAAGTTAACCCCGCTCTGGAGGTGTCATGTATCTCTTTGCCAGGATGACTGGTCTGATCTCCTTCCTTGGGCGGAGTTCACTCATAAGAGTGCTTCTCTTGACTCTGCTGGAAGGTCGGCATTCCTATATGTATATGGTCAGCATCCACAAACCCTCCTCAAGACTTTCTCCTCTCTCTGATGTCCCAGCAGCTAACAACAATACTGTCCACAATTTGGAATTCCATTGTATTTTGTGTCTATGACAGATATTCTGTTTGAGGCAAAGTCTGACTTTCCACCAAAAATATTCATCTTAGTATTCCTTCACCCAAATGGGTTCTAAGTTTGTTGGTGCTTTCTCTATCCTGTCTGTCTCCAACTTTTCCCAGAGATGCACACCCCTAGTGTGTTTCATGAGTCTCTTATCAAACCTGTGATTTTTAACCAATTCTGGGCAATCTTCTACCTCTCTTATCAACGTTGATGGCCAACAAGAATATGAAGTTGAGAAAATTGGTACGGGAATTCTACAAACAATTTCTTCATAGTAGTCCTTTGGCCTCCCCCCGGAGTGCTCCTGTCAGGAGCACTCCGTTGTGGATTGCTTAGTTGAAGATTCAAGATGGCAGAGACCATACCTGCAACATCGCATTGATGTGGCATGTAGTGACTTGCTGTCTTGTGACATCATCATGTTACGGTTTGGTGCAAAAATTTTAAATAGAAGGGTTCAATGCCCCAATATAGGTCTTACTTTGTGAGTTCCTGGGTGCACCTTAATTGCTATTCTGACTTGATTTTTGGTTCCTGACCCTTCTGCTTTGATTCTGACTTCGCTGATTGTTGCCTGCCCTGACCTCTGCCAGGATTTTGAATTTGAGCCTCTTAACCCTTCGGAGACCTTTATTCTTGCTTCCTCCTTGGTCCTGACATCAACCTCAGTAAAGCAGCTGGGCCCTGACACACTGTCCAGAATCTTTTCTCCAAAATAACCCCCAAATGAAATTGACCTTCCTTGTATCAGACTATCCATGATAAATGCAGACACTATACACTGATTTCATGTCCCTGAATTTTACCTTTCCTGGAATTGACACCATTTTAAACTTTCCCAGAATTTATGTTGTTTTGATGCCACCCCCTGGCAAAGGTTATAGCCGGGTTCTACTGTACATATGAATTATCACCTGTTACTGCTGTCACCAACAGTCATATGATTTTTTTTATTTGAATTTCTATTGAAATGTTTGAGGCATGCAATTTCTCAGTAATATCATTATAAGGATGATTCATAAAAAGCATGTTGTAGCAAACATTAGTAGTATAGCCTATCAAGAAATAACATAAAAGTGCATATTAAGAATAAAGGGTAATAAAACTGCAAACTAAACTAGTGATAACTAGAGGATATGGCTTTGTACAACTTTAGTTTAAGAAATGAGAAACAGTGAGTGGTAGGTTAATAAGTAGCTTTTAATGGCCAAGCTGGTTTAAAATATTATGGTAATTTGCAACATCACAAGAACCTGATGTCTCCAGCTGGAATACACCTCAATTGTTACAACTTTTTTATCAAAGAGGTCAACAGTGTTGTTGCATAAAGGTGTAATAAAGTCCATCTGTCAGATAAATTGAATTTATTCTAAAAATTCCTGTTCCAAGAGTGAGTTGTCCCTTTCCATCTGCAAGCAATGTAACATTTTGTTGTAGATAGAACTGAATTTGTAAGTCTCTGTAGTGGGTTTTAAAGCTCTGGGATTTTGTCTCCCAACAAGAATGTGATAAATGTCCCTTTTGGGTCTCAAAAAGAAGTCATTTGGCTTCACCATATCTGAAAAAAGTATGGAGCATGTCCGGAACACATGTAAAGTCATTCCTATTGTCAGACCATATCTCCAGCATTGGAGTGAAGCTGTAGAAGCAGTATTTTCTCTTTAATATTAACACATATGGGCTTTTAGCAGCATTTACAAACATTTGGCCAAATCATTTGCACATTGAAGCTCTTTCTTCCATTTGCCCATATAGAATGTTGCTCTTTAGGCATCAGTCTTTTTTTGTGTGTAACCTAAAGGTGGCCATACACATAGAGATCCGCTCGCTTGGCGTCAATATGTGAAACAGTTTATTCAACTGTAATTCATTACATAACAATTGTAAAGGAATGTTGGTACAGGTATAGGACCTGTTATGCAGAATGTGCAGGACCTGGGCTTTTACGGATAATGGATATTTCCCTAATTTGGATCTTCATACCTAAAATATACTAATGTAAACATTAAATGAACCCAATAGGCTGGTTTTGCTTCCAATAAGGTTTAGTTTTATCTTACAGAGAAAAATTAAATAATTTTAAATATTGAATTATTTGGATAAAATGGAGAATATGGCAGACAGACATTCTGTAATTCTGAGCTTTCAGGATAAAGGGTTTCTGAATAATGGATCCCATACCTGTATGAGTCAATTTCCCAGATTGCCGTCACCGGTGAGGGTTGTAAAAGCAATTTGTGCCCAATTATTGTTTTTTTTTTTTTACATAAAGTTAGGGTATGTTAGATGGTTAAATGTGTCCAAATAAACTTATTGCACCCCTGTGCAGTTGCTCTAAGCACCAAGCGTCATTGCATCCACCCTGAATTGTAGAAAATAACATAGTGATTTGCGTTAAATATGAACTTTACACACAGCACTGCATTGGTAAATTGCCTTTAAGGCGTAGCGATTTTGGCCTAATTTTTTTTTTCTTGTTGAGAGGAGATATAAAATGCAATAAGTGCAGCCACTCTAGCTGAATTTCCAGACATGCCTGCTTTTGTATATGGTTTGGGAATCTTTGAAATATACATAGAAAAATCTGCATTAATATGCACCCACTTTATACAGCATAACAATGATTTCTTGTAAATATACATCTTTACATTTATATTTTTTTTACAGTATAGTTAAGTAATTATTAATTTAATATTTCAAATTTTACACTTATCTGGAATATTGCCAGGTGAAGGGAGGGTCTACTCTGAAAACCCTCAAAATCCAAAAGTAAATATAAGTCTCCTCAAGAAAGTCTTTTAATCCTGTAATGGAATACAAAAAATAGAATACAGTTCTTAACTTGGCACAGAAATAAGATATTCTAAGTTGCCTGGCCTATTATCTTGTGACCCTGATGGTGAAGGGTTCTGAGGCCTTGATGTTCCTTCTGGCCATCTCTTGTAGGAGTGTCTTTTCTCCCACCCTCTCTTTTTTTCTCAATTCAAATTAGTCTTGCTTTATACTGTTTTACCGTAGATCATATTCCACTTAAACCCACCCATTTGCCAGTTATAGATATAATATTCTTAGGAATTACCTACTATGAGTATTTCTGTGCATCAGCACAACCTTATATGTTGGAGGTATAACTGCACATGTAGACTTCTTGAAGAATTGACATGTAATTAAAAACTAATAATAGTATACAAGGATGCTGATACCCCTTGTCTATTTCTGTTACAGGAGGCAAATTTCTATGACAAGCAAATGTATAGAACTTAATACTTCACCTGGCAAGCATGTATCCTATACGTGCTGGCAGGCATAAGCTGTAACTGCCAAGCACGTATTAGATACGCAGTATGAGCAGTTTTCTCTGCATCCGAGACTTTTGCCACCTCTGCAGAGGGTTAGGAGTGTTGGCAGCCCCCTGGGCAATGAGCCAGCAATGAGGCCCTGAAATGTGATTCAAGTCTGCTGCTCCTCCCACCTAAGTTCCGGCCACTCACTTCCAGGATCTGCTGCTTTGCAACATTAGGACTTGCCATGCTTCCAGAACCCTCCATAGCTGCGAGGAGCCCTCCGCTACAAAAAAACGGTAAACTGTCTTTTTAAACACTTATATAAACTTTATTTTCTAAAGATTGCTGCATTGGGGCTCTTTGGGGATTTTTTGGCAGGAGAGTCTTTTCTTGCACACATTTGCACACTTGCATGTTTTTATATTTTACTTTTTTTATTTATCTATCTAATTTTTGCTATTTTGTCTTTTGTTTTTTACATAAAAACTGTTTATTTAGCAGTGTTACTATTGGATCAGGTATCAGATCAGGTATTTTTTTACTACTAATCACTGTCAGATCAGTTATTTGGTTATTTCCCTGATCTGCACAATTTTTGTGGTTATATTGCTCATTTTGATGTACTTTCAAAAAATATATGGCTTTCTAGGGTGAGTGTACAAAGTAGGTATATGAGGATAATAAGCGGAGCTCACCCATTCGGCGTCTAGGAAGCACGTCTCCCCTCCAGCGGCATCCCGCGAGAACTCCACGGGCGCAAGCAATCCCAATTCACACGGAACAAGATGAGCTCTATCACTGCAGGCGCTCAGCCGGAGAAAATAAGGAACGTATGAACTTCATCAAATAAGGCTTTATTCAAGGAAACAATGTGACAAACAGTGGCAATCAAAGTGCAGTTAAGCCTAAGTGTATTTTTGTAGCTTTATCCCTCATAAAATTCTGTAAATGTGTTGATTTTGTAGTACCTGAAATGACCATATGAAGGTGTTTTCATCTTGGGACCCCCAAATGCCACATAAAGCACATCAAGCTGATCGGTGGAGCCCTGACGTTCATATTTAGGGTGTTACCTTGGTACCTAATGATATGTGCGAGATCAGATGCTGCAAAGTGGATGTTTGGAGGTGATTTTTGTAAATGTTACCAAAATCGCCAAAGCTTTGCGGCTTGGTTCTTTGGAGTAAACAAACGTGTACTAGGGATGCCCGAATCCACGATTCGGTGCGGGATTCAGCCGAATCCTTCTGCCCGGCCGAACCGAATTTGCATATGCAAATTAGGGGTGGGGAGGGCAATAGCGTGACTTTTTGTCACTAAACAAGGAAGTAAAAAATATTTTCCCTTCCCACCCCTAATTTGCATATGCAAATTAGGATTCGGTTTGGTATTCGGCCAAATCTTTCGTGAAGGATTCGGGGGTTCGGCCGAATCCAAAATAGTGGATTCAGTGCATCCCTAATTTTGGATTTGGGGGAATATGTACTTTACAAAAATATATGGTTTTCTGGGATGAACATACTTTTTTCTACCTCAAAAATGTGGTGTAAATGAGTTGATTTTGCAGTACAGGTATGGGATCAGTTATCCAAAAACCCGTTATTCAGAAAGCCCTGAATTACGGAAAGGCCATCTCCCATAGATGGCATTTTATCCAAATAATCCAATTTCTAAAAAATGTTTTCCTTTTTCTTTGTAATAATACAAAAGAACCGTGTACTTGATCCAAATTTAGGTATAATTAATCCTTATTGGAAGTAAAACCAGCCTATTGGGGTTATTTAATGTTTAAATGGTTTTCTAGTAGACTTGAGATATGAAGATCCAAATTACAAAAAGATCTGTTATTTGGAAAACCCAGGTCCCGAGCATTCTGGAATTACAGAACTGATGGCTCGTATGGGGTGTCTTTATTTTGGGGACCATATATGCCACATACTTAGGTAAAACAATACACATTGTGCCTGTAACTGTTCAGTGGACTCTCAGCGTTTATATTTAGGGTGTTTTACCTTGGTACCTAATGATATGTTGGAGATGAGATGCTGCAAAATGGAATCTTTGAGGTGATTTTCGAAAATGTCCCCCAAATCGTCAAATTTAGTAAAGCTTTGCGACTTGGCACTTTGGAGAATAAAGACATGCATACCCAATTTTGATTTGGGGGAATGTCTACTTTCCAAAAATATATGGTTTTCTGAAGTGAACATACTTTTTTGTACCTTTGTCCCTCAAAAAATGCTGTAAATGTGTTGATTTTGCAGTATCTGGAATTACAGAACTGATGGCTCATGTGGGGTGTCTTAATTTTGGGGTCCGTATATGCCACATATTTAGGTAAACCAGTCAGAGCTGGAACTAGGGGTAGGCAGAAGAGGAATGTGCCTAGGGCACCAGGCACTTACCAAGTCCGAGTACAAGTTAATGTGGTACATCCCTACTGATTAGTGCACTTTTACTGTCTTGTGATTTATCACTTATTCGTTCTTTGCTACCAACTCTAATAAAAAGACAAATTTACCTTTGGGCTCATGCACAGCACATTTACAGCAGCCATCATGCACAGTGAAAAAAGCAGTGGCACTGTTGCTAAATGGCAGAATACCAGAAAAAAAGATGAGAAAACTGGGATTCAGCCCTTGCTGCAGAAAAAACAAGGATTATGGCAGGTGCCCAGTTTCAGTAGGCCCTTCCTTACCTTACATATGTCACAGCTATTTAATGTAGAATTTAATGTAATGCTATGAATTCCCTGAAATAATACATTTTAAAGGAAAAAAATACTTTTTAATACTTTTTTTAGTCTGTTAACTGGGTTTGTACTTTTCACAGGAATGCCTTAGGAAAGAATTGAAAATGAACTTTGAATTTTTGCTAATTGCTTCTGGGGCTTTGAAGAGTTTTATTAAAGGGCATAAAATTGATACTTGATGAATGTGATAGCTGTAATATATATTAAAGATAAATTATAACAGAAAGAAGGGCACATTTACTAAGCACCTGCCTGCACCAAATGTCTTTTAGTTTTGAATTTTAATGTAAAAGAAGTGGAAATCAGGGGGGGTCTGGCTGCTCTGAGCAACATGGCCGCGTAAGTCCGGAGTTCGGCACCCACAGTCTGGTTCCAGCCTAAAACGCACTGAGCAAGTGATGGGGTGACCGAAAAACATAGCCGAGAGAGAGAGTGGAAAAGGAGAGGGCCGTAGGCAGGAGTCCGCAAGCCACACAAAGGGACAAAGCACCGATGTTCCGTAGAAAAGCTAAATACTGTGATGAAGCAGTAAAAATGCGTCAACACTATGGGTAAGAGAGGAGACGGTGGAAAGTCCCATTAGAGATCCCTCAGAGTCGGAAAGCGAGTGCGAAGGGGAGATTGACCTATATGCACAAATCACAAAGTTGCCATCTAAAGTAGACATTAAAGAAATGCTGCAGGAAGTGACTGCTTCCATTAAAGAAGATGTACAGGACATCAAAAATTATATGGTCACTATGGTAAACCGCACGGAAGAAATGGAGTGCAATGTAAGTAAACGACATACTATTCAAAAGGCTATATACCTAAAAATGCAACAGCAGGATAATACAATTACAGACCTCCAAAGACAGCTGGAGGACCAAGAAAATAGGAGCAGGAGGAATAATATTAGAGTAAGGGGAGTACCAGACTTAATACAAAAAGAAGAAATAACAACATACTGAATAAGGAGAAGGCTATTTATATACAAATAGAGAGAGCCCATCAGGTTCAGAAGCCTGAGGTACCCCTGAATGCTCCAAGGGATATATTATACTGTTTGCAAAGTTTTACTACAAAGGAAGAAATTCTACTAAATTCTAAAAGCAAAAGAGGTTGTTCCAGGATTTATCGTGGATAAAACTACTTAAAAGGAAAGCACTGAAACCCCTTACAGATTTGTTGAGAGAGAGGAAGATTCTCTACAGGTAGAAAGCTATAAGAAAAAATATAAATTTTTTTAAAAGGGTGGTTCACCTTTAAGTTAACTTTTAGTATATTATAGAATGGCTAATTCTAAGCAACTTTTCAATCATTTTTTTTTTTTGTAGGTTTGAATTGTTGCCTTCTTCTTCTGACTCTTTCCAGGTTTCAGCTGTCCCCTTCTAAAACAAATGTTCTGAATCTGTGAGGCTACAAATGTATTGTTATTTTTTTTATTACTTGTCTATCTATTCAGGTCCTCTCCATTCTATAATTCAGTTAGTGGATAGTTGCTAGGGTAACTTGGACCTTAGCAACCAGATTGCTGAAATTGCAAACTTGAGAGCTGCTGAATAAAAAGCTAAATAACTCAAAAACTACAAATAATGTAAAAAAAAAAATGCATGCAGTGCTGTTCTAATAAAATCATGAAGGTTTATTTGAAGGTTTCATGGCCAGAGAATCTCAAAAACTGGGTGATATTGCCAAACGAGCAGATCTTATAGTGTATGGCCAGCTATAGAAGCAGGAAGAACAAAAGATGAAACACATTGGAATGCACATGAACTTAATGATGTACAGCAACGTGGCCAAACTAGAGAATTAGGAAGAAGCAGTAACTATGTGGGGCACATTTACTTAGGGTCGATTATCGAGGGTTAATTAACCCTCGATATTCGACTGTCGAAGTTAAATCCTTCGACTTCGAATATCAAAGTCGAAGGATTTAGCGTTATTCGTTCGATTAAGTCCTTCTAATCGAACGATTCGAAGGATTTTAATCCATAGATCGAATGAAATTCCTTCGATCAGAAAATTGCTAGAAAGCCTATGGGGACCTTCCCCATAGGCTTAACATTGTACCTCGTAGGTTTTAGTTGGCGAAGTAGGGGGTCGAAGTTTTTTTTAAAGAGACAGTACTTCGACTATCAAATGGTCGAATAGTCGAACGATTTTTATTTTGAATCGTTCGATTCGTAGTCGAAGTAGCCAATTCGATGGTCGAAGTAGCCAAAAAAAACATTCGATATTCAAAGTATTTTTTCTTCTATTCCTTCACTCGAACTAAGTAAATGTGCCCCTGTGTGTCATGCTCAGAGCACTTACATTATGGGGGTTATTTACTAAAGCTCGAATTTATCTCATATTTGTATTAAACCAAGTTCGACCAAACTCCCTTCCATAAATTCATCTTATTTATCAATAAATTAACTTGAAAAAGTTGGGATCGGGAAAAAACTCAATAAAACTGAGCAAAAACCCAAATCGTTCGATTTTTTTTTTTTTTTTTTTTTTGGGTTATCACTCAAAAACCCTGAATTTTTGTCTGACCCACACCCAACCCTAATACACAATGCTTGGCTAAATATCAACTGAACCTGTCCAACTGGCGGTTAACCCGTGGGTCACTTGGGGTTTCAGATTACCCCGCACATCACTTCCATTTATTGTTTTGGTTTATAAATTATTGTATTTTTTCTGATGTTTTACAACTTTACTTTTAAATGCTAACAGTTTGCTAATAGGCTACTGTGTGAATAATATGTATGAGACATTTTGCCTTATTTATTAATATCTGCATGGTGTCGAACCGGGAGGTCCAAAGGAGCTGTGGACCCCACTGAACCCCCCTGGCTCTGAAACTTGATGCAAGGGGGAAGCCGGGGAGGAAAGAAAAGGTTTTGCACAGAGCTGAAACCTACCCCTGCACCGCCTGAAATCATCCTCCAAAGTGCCTGAATACCTGCAATCAGTACCTTCCTCCAGATTAAAAATCTTTTGTGACGTGCCAAATACAGTTTCAGTGCCATTCAGTTGTTCAAGTTAGTGGGCGGGGAAAGGTTAGGAGGGGAGACACCTATGTGATAATTACAGACAGTAATGTATTAAAGGAGTTCTTCAACTTTAAATTCACTTTTAAAAGTAGAGCATGATATTCTGAGACAATTTCCAATTGGTTTTAATTTTTTTATTATTTGTGGTTTTTGAGTTATTTAGCTTTTTAATCAGCAGATGCCCAATTTGCAATTTCATCTTCTGAAGCATCTAGTTGCTAGGCTCCAAATTACCCTAACAACCATGCACTGATTTGAATAAGAGACTGAAATATGAAAAGGAGAGGCCTGAATAGAAAGATGAGCAATAAAAAGTAGCAATAACAATAAATGTGAAGCCTTAAAGAGTATTTGTTTTTTAGATGGGGTCAGTGACCCCTATTTGAAAGTTTGAAAGAGTCAGAAAAGGAAGGCAAATCGTTAAAAAAACTATAGGAAAAATAAATAATGAAGACCAATTCAAAAGTTGTTAACTGGCCATTCCATAACATTCAGTCATCTTCCACTGATCTTCATGATGTCCCCAATCAGGCAGATCAGACACAATAATAAAGCAGTTCAGATGAGCGCTAAAGATACTGTACCTAAGGTGATGTTGGACTGAAATTGAGAAAAACAGGACCAGATTTCTGAGAATGAGTTGAATCAGTCCAGGGCGGCCATCTGGGTCCAAACTTAAGATTTGATTTTACTTCCTCTGGAAAACATGTGTGTTTTAAAGCTGTTATTCCAAATGTCCATATAAGTTCCCTTTTCTTAAATCAATAAATATCTTGTATTTTCTAGTGACTTTCCCTTGCAGTAGGACTTGTGGTGGGTCCATGACAAACAATGAACTGTACAGTCAACATTACATTATGCCCTGTGTAATAGCGCTAGGAGAGTGTTTCAGGTATGGGATTCATTACCTTTTATCCAGAAATCTCCGAATTACAGAAAGGCCATCTCCCATAGACTCCATGTCATCCAAACAATCCAAATTTTAAAAGATTCTTTTCTTTTTCACTGTAATAATGAAACAGTACCTTGTCCTTGATCCACTAAGATAGTATTAATCCTTTTAAGGGTCAGGCCACACTGGGCGTTTTGGGGAGATTTGGTCGCCTGGCGACTAATTGCCTTGTTTTTGTGGCGACCAATCTCCCAAACGCCTTCCCTCACTCTGCACCGGCTAAAATGAAAAAACGCCAGTGCTAATCACACACGGCGATTCGTTTTCAGAAGTCACCCAAAGTTTCCTCGTGAGGAAAACGAATCGCCGCGTGTGATCAGCGCCGGCGTTTTTTCATTTTAGCTGGCGCAGAGTGAGGGAAGGCATTTGGGGAGATTGGTCGCCGCAAAGATTAGCCGATTAGTCAACAGGCGCCCAAATCTGCCCAAAACGCCCAGTGTAGCCTGACCCTAAGAAGCAAAACCAACCTATTGTGTTTATTTAATTTGTTATCTAATAGGCTTAAGATATGAAGATCCAAATTAAAGGAAGATCCTTTATCTGTAAAACATAAAAGAATGAATAAGAGGAAACTTTCTTTGAACACATATCAAAATCTAATTCAATTGTGGTATTTCATGTTATAAACACGGTTGTGGCCCAAATACATTTTCATGTTAATTATATTAAAGTATATTTGTCAATCACTAAAACGTTATATGTGAATACATCCAAAGCGATCTGTCTGTTCTTCTGGGCTCTTATAAAAAGTGGGAAATTCATGCTTGGGTATATAGCACTCTCATAGAAAAAGACATATGGCAAACGATTGCAACAATTTAACTTTTTTTTTTTATAGAGCCATGGAACTAAAAAGTTATTAAATGTATAGGGTATCTATACTCTAAACTAAAGGGACCCATTCATGTCCATACAGGCTTGACCTAGATATTGTCTCCACAAATCAACCATTGGAAGGTCATGCTCAAGGCACCATTAGCAACACAATAAAGCCCCAACTGCCTCTGTCTGCACAAGTCAGTGTAAAAATAAATTGTGTTAAGCACGAATCCCACAAGATGCATAGGCCTCTTCTTAGACTCCAAGTGTTTATTTTCCCCATTTTTTTCACTATAACCCTCTATGGGTTTTGTTTTTTTACCGAAACAGAATTTAGGTTTTCTGTATTTCCTTTATCGTCAATCTCTTGTGTTTTTCTTTAAACAAACCCTCTACCATATGTTTCTCTCTGAAAAGAATGATTGTGAGGAGACTCTAAGCACAATATTGTCGGCACTTCCAGAGATTTTGTTTCATCGGAAGACCCAACACATTCTCTTGTGTTTCACACTCTCTTAATGAGGTATTGAGGCTTCTGCTTTTCTAACTTCCTCCAGAGGAATAAATGAAAAGGACCACTAAAGTGTCTCTTTCACATCTCGTCTCTTTCTTTCCTTTTCTTTTTATTTTGACACCCAGCGATAATCAGCTCTTTACACTGGCCTGCTGGCCGCTCTTGTTATCTGATGGCTGTCACTTCAGGATAGAAGATGAGCTTGGAGCTAGATATTGCAGTAATGATGTTAGATCCTAATAAAGGAAAATGAGTAACAGGGAAAACTGCAATTTCTTTTTTTATAACTGAATATTTACACATATATTTAGTGATGATTCTGAGTGACACAATTCTGCTTGCACCATCTTTATGTGGGCTGGGTAAAGATTCTGATTGTAATGCTTATTTGCTGTTTGCTTTGATTCTGTAAAGGGAAAACATGTTTTTTGTTTGACAAGCCAATTCCTTTAAAAAATTACTATTACTTTGTTTTCTTCTATGGAGCACATAGAGTTAATATTATCAGCGTACACTAAGGGGGGTATTTATCAAGGGTCGAATTTCGAGGGGTTAAAACCCTCGAATCCGACCATTGAATTGAAATCCATCGAATTCGAAGGATTTAGCGCTAAAATAAGCATCCGATCGAATAAAAATCATTAGAATGGAACAATTCGAACGATTTTCAGCGATCGATCAAAGAATTTTTATTCGATGCCAAAAACTTAGAAAATGCTTGTAGAAGGTCCCCATAGGCTTATAATGCAATTTGGTTGGTTTAACTTGCTGAAGTATTGAATTCGAAGGATTTTTAAAGAAACAGTACTTCGACTATCGAATGGTCGAATAGTCGAACAATTTTTTATTCAAATTATTCTAATTGAAGTCCAATTCGATGGTCGAAGTAGCCTATTCGATGGTCGAAGTATCTAAAAATTTACTTCAAAATTTGAACATTTTGAAATTCGAATATTCACCCGAGGCTTAGTAAATCTGCCCCATAGAGTGAATGATTAATAATGAACTACAGTATGTATGTCGTCCTTCAGGAATTAGAAACAGGACAGGCTGGGAAATTGACTTATTCTCTTGAAATGCACAGTTTAAATAGTAATATTGGACCATTATTCAGGGGGAAAGCATCCATTTCCTGGGGGATCCAGGGTCAATAATCATGATGTTCTCTAACAACTGAGGTTTGCTTTCCAGCAACTATTTATCTGCTTTAAATGGATCACTTGATTGCCTTTTAACACTGGTTAAACTAAGGGGATTGTGATAGTAGGCTTTGCCAAATGTACATTTTTAAATAGTGAATGTATGGGATAAATAATATTATCACAGTTTAAATGTGTATAGGAGTGTGTTATGTATCAGGTGAATGTCTCTCCTAGGGATTAGGAATAGTGTTCTGTCCCATGTTTTACTTCAGATTATGTATCGAAGCTTGTTTGGATACATAATGATCTTGATCACAATTTGGTAAAGGGCCGGGAGCAGGCCAGAAACGTTGTAATTGTCACAGATCAAAAGTAATGTGTTCAATAAATGCTTTTTAAATTTGACTCTGTAACGGTGCTGTGTTATACATTGAAATGCTGCTATACGGTTGGTGAGTGGACCACAAAACACGTCACATGTATGATCGGATTTGTGAAAGTTGCTGAGTAAAAAAACATGGATACATAATGAACCAATGTTGGTCCAGGAGTTCTAAATACAGGTATGGAACCTATTATCCAGAATGCTTGGAATCTGGGGTTTTCCGGATAAGGGATCTTTCAGGAATTTGTATCTCCATACATTTAGGGGGTAATTTACTAAAATCTGAATTTCTCATATTTTATTTAAATAAAAACACAACCAAACTCCCCTGCCCGATTTTAGCTTCGGTCTGGCCCAGCCCTGGACACGTGTATCGGATTTGTGAACGTTTTGGAAACTTGGTGAGTGCTGACTGAAAAAAATATGGATACATAATGAATCAATGTTGGTCCAGGAGTTCGAAATACAGGTATGGGACCTATTATCCAGAATGCTCGGAACCTGAGGTTTTCCGGATAAGGGATCTTTCCGTGATTTGTATCTCCATACATTTAGGGGGTAATTTACTAAAATCTGAATATCTAATTTTATTTAAAAAAAACATGACCAAACTCCCATGCCTGATTTTAGCTTATTTATTAATAAAAAAAAACCTTGATTCAATCGGATTGTAACAAAAACTCAGTAAAATCAAGCGAAAACTCGAATCGTACACATTTTATGGCAGATTTTCTGATTCTGACTTTTTGCAGCATTGGGGTATAAGAGTTTTTAGCAAAAAAAGCTCTAATAAGGATTAATTATATCTTAGTTTGGATCAAGTACAAGTATTGTTGTATTATTACAAAGAAAAAGGAAATCAATTTTAAAGATTTGAATTAATTGAATAAAATTGAGTCTATGGGAGACTTTCTTAATTTGGAACCTTCTGAAAAATTGGTTTCTGGATAATGGATGACATACCCATAGGCATTACACAATAATCACTTTGTACTATACTGAGATAAATTTCTAGTTGTCATGCAAAAGGGGTCAAGAAAACACAATTTAGAAGCAAGTTAAAGCTAAGGTTAATGGGTTAAAAGAGAACCCCAAAAATTCTAAAAGTTTCAAATATACATTCATTAATATATTTCAGTAGCTTTAAAGTTATTTGTAAGTGCAATTGATATTGAAACCGATATCTGTCCGGATGTTTGCACCGGGGTACTGCTTGTTCTGACTCCTGAAACAATGTAGCAGCTGATTAAAAACCATAGAGGAAAACTTCTGCTACATTGGTTCAAAAGTGAGAACCAGAGGACAGAATAGGATTTATAATCACTGCTTTCAATACTGTATTAGATTTACTGATACAAATTTACTGAAAAGTTGCATAAAATTACTTATTCTTTCGATATTCAAAAAAAATGTTTGGGGTAGATTTTCCCTCCAGATGATAAACAAATTTAAGAAATGTAAACCACAAATCATGTCAAGAGGAAAATATAGGAATGAATGTGACAGGTGCGCTGTAAAATTGTGAGCTAGCGTGTGTGATCAGGGTTATGCTGCTGCCATATGCTACAAAAACTTGATGCCCCAGACAACTCCCGGCAATGTATGTATTACCTTTCATTCTGTTCACCCAAGGGGGAAGGTATCAGCCAAATAGTTACTGGGAGTAACACAAAGTCTTTTCTGTGATCCTTATGCCAGCATAGGTGGTCCTAATGATGGGGCCCCACCTGGTCCTCAAATCACTATTCATATCCCTATGCTAGTGCCTGAATCAACACTGAGTCATAACCCCACTACTCCTTGTCGGAGCAAACATCTGCTCAGTTACTTTCACCGAGTCTACCTTTCATTTCTAGAGCAACTATAAAGAGAACTTCCTATCACTAACTAAACCTAAACTATGCATAACACCTGCTTAGGCCCTGGACCTGTATCCACCTCCCCAGCGAGCTGGGGTCCCAGGATAGACCCTGAGCTCATGGGTGTTCTGCCTTTTATATTGAAACATACTGCCACCTACTGGGCATTTCTTGAACAAGAATGAAATAACCCCATGAACAAGAAATAACTGCCTAGCCTAGGGTAAAGCAAAGGACCAATTAAGGCATCCAAATATCAAGGAACTGCCTGAATAGAATGCACTAAATTATCGGGATCTTTACAAATTCTTGATTTATTATTAATATTAATGATCTCTGTGAACTCTGCTCTCAGGTCGCCTTGAGTTCTCTGTATATAATTGAGTCATATATAACAGGCGTTAACAGGAGGCAGTCAAAGCAATTAACTGTTAAAATGAGTATAGACTTATTAAAGTTTAAGTTGGAATTTAAAAATACAGGTATAGGATCCCTTATCCGGAAACCCGATATCCAGAAAGCTCCGAATTACTGAATGACTGTCTCCCATAGACTCCATTTTATCCAAATAATCCAAATTTTTAAAAATGATTTCCTTTTTTTGTAATAATAAAACAGTAGCTTGTACTTGATCCCAACTAAGATATAATTAATCCTTATTGGAAGCAAAACAAGCCTATTGGGTTTATTTAATGTTTAAATGAATTTCTAGTAGACTTAAGGCATGAAGACCCAAATTACGGAAAGATCCGTTATCTGGAAAACCCCAGGTCCTGAGCATTCTGGATAACAGGTCCCATACCTGTACCTTTTTTATAATCTTTTCACGAGATAGAATTCTGCATGGTGAGGAATTGTATATTGTAAATAGTGACTTACATGGCAGTTGCCTGCTAACACTGGTGCCAGCCCATGTCAGATAATAGATACCTGGCAGAAGAGTCATACTGCCCTACTGAAGTACCAGAGTTTCTCTCAGTGTGTCCAGGCCCCATGCTAAGAAAATTCCCATCGGCGAAGGGACTGTTATTGCAGTTAAATTTGTATTTCCCTAAGTACCCCACTTGCCTTCTCAGATCTGCCTCTAACTTAAAGGTAAACTATACCCCCCAAACAATGTAGGTCTCTATAATGTATTGCAAAACACAGCTCATATGTAAAACTCTGCTTCATGTAAAAAAACATTTTCATAATAATATACTTTTTAAGTAGTATGAGCCATTCGGTAATCATAAATAGAAAATTGACATTTTACAAAATAAGGGCCGTCCCCTGGGATCATGCAATTCACTGTGCACACAAACATACCAACAAACCATACTTGTTAGGTCACATGAGCCAATTAACACAGAGTTAGGGTAGGACTACGTGGACGTTTTCAGCACAATCCGACACGCTGCAACAAAACACCGGCATCAAATCGAATCTGACGGAAATAAGGTAAGTGAATGCATTGTCGGATGGTGTTGCATAGTTGATCCTATGCGACACGACTGTCAGATGCAGACGCTGCACACTGCGTCTGCATCCGACAGTCATGATGCGTCGGTTCAATGCTGCAATTTCATCCGAGATTTCAGTAACGTAACTAGAGGGGGGCGGGCCCTGGCGCGGGACGTGCAGCCGGGTCCCCCGCCCCCCTCCGTATGCCCGGAATAACGTTGAAGTCAGTGGGGAGCGAGCTGCCGGGGGCCCTGGCCCAATCGCACCCCTGCTCCCCCGGTAGTTACGCCACTGCGAGATTTCCATTACTTACCTGATTTCCGTTGCATGCGATTTTATGCCGTGTCGGATCGCGCCAAAAACTTCCATGTAGTCCAACCCTTAGAGTGCTCACTTTTTGTTCCCCTCCCTTAATTGGAACACCTCCTTAAAGAACCCCTGATCTATAAACACAATGGGAAGCAACTGGGTCAGGTTGCATTAAGCTGGGCATACATGCTACATTTTGATGAGATCAAACAAGTGGATCTTTCCACAATTTTTCACCAATGTCAAGTCGAACTGATATTAATCATGAGTCTCACATAATGGGATCTCGGAAATAGTATCTGAATAGTATCTGAATGATTTTTAGCCAGATATTGATTGGGCAGGACCTCTGGAGGGCCCCTAGATGGTATGGCCCATGTATAGTCAGTGGTCTATGTGTACAGAAGAGATCATATGTTATGATGCATCTTGTCACTGTGTGTATGTAGCATAGACAGAGAAGGAACTGGGATGGGCCACAGCTCCCTACCATTTCTGATGAATTCATTAAGGTTAAAAAAGATTTTAAAGTAAAATCTGCCCATTCATTGGATCATAAGTTAGACAAAATCAAATCTGCACTGGTAGCACTGAAAATAAATGTAGGAAAGGGTAACCTGTGTGTCTCGTCCCCTTCCAGTTCTAATACAAGGTGTTTGTTAGTAGCCTCAATTAACCCTAGCACATAAGGGGAAAGTACAAAAAACAGAACAGGATCTTTAAGGATTTTTTTAAGTTTGTTTCTGAATTTAAATAATTACTCATTAGATTTAAATAACTATATAGTCCGCAAGTGCTTTGTATTATACTGGCTTGTGGTTGACTACTTTAACGAATTGCTGGGTGAAAATACCACTTTACTGTTTTTAATGTATTGGAGAATCCAGCTAGGTGTATTTTGCAAGATATTTAGATGCAGTAGCAATTTGGATTTTAATTAAAGAATGCCTCTGTGTGTAAGGTGAGAAATGAATATACTTATCTCTCCGAATTCAATGGAAATGGTTACAGAATATACTATAGTTATAGCGCCATCTAGTGACATTACACCAGGGTGATAATAACGGTACATTGATTAAATATACAAATAAAATCCTTATATGAACAGTTATCGAAATCAATATGTTAATCCAAGCAATATATACAGACAGTTGTTTATGATAATGTTGTTTAATGGGTATTTTTGATGCCAGCCTGTATTTGCACTAGTATGTCAGTCTCAAACATTAACAAGTTGCCCGGCCAATGTTATATCACTTTGCTGTCAAATGAACTGGTTGTAATTTCTAAATACATTTTTGTGTTGTTGTACCAGAAAATGGACAAAATTTACCTTTCCCCACCAATATCAGGTTCCAGTTTTTGTACTGTAGGAAAATGCACCAGAAGGGGGTATAATTGGTTGTCAGGGGTTTCAGGTTGGTTTGCTACCTTGTAAAAGTGAAGATATTCTAGGATTTGTTCTCTTTGGACTACACCTGAGAAGGGTAAATTGTGCAGAGAAGAAATTAGTTAGCGTGAGTGAGGGCCATCTCCTGTAACAGATCACTATAGGAGTGAGAGATAGGTTGCAGGTAGCTTACAGAGCAGCAAGAAGCTCCAGTAAGTAACATAAGTAACAGCAAGTAACCCTAGGCATTATTTGTAATTGTTAGCACTCACGCAGGCTCAGGAATAGAAAGATTCCAACAAGCTGCTTTGTACTCTGCAGCTTGAAGCCTAAAGTCAATAGAAAGTGGAAAGACTACTCTCTCCGCCACCAAATAGTAGAGATGATGGGATGTTGTATGTGGCAGGACTTTCTGGAGGCAGATCATATCTCTACTGAAAAATGTGCTAATATTTGTAATTCTTTTACACTGAAGGGAGACAAATAAAATAAATTGGGAATGATTTACCCCCTATATATTGTTGAATATAAGGATAATAGAAGTCCTCCTGACCTTACATTACCTCTGGTCAAGTGTTTTGCTATAGGTCATGGAAATATTATTAAAAATAATGGGCCAGATTCAACACAGTGAAAAATTCATGTATGAAATTCAAAGACTTTTCTTCAAATTCAGTTCCAGTTTTTCCCATAAACGCCAATAATTTATAGTTTTCATGTGATCCATGAGAATTGAATTGCATCTCAAATTGAATGTCATCCATACATTTTTAAAGTGATAAACCTTTTTCTCACTGAATTGAATGTGGTCCAGTGGGTGCTTACTATTGATGCCGATGTCTGAAACCTGGAGCAAACAGGTAAGGTCTACTGGAAGGTCTAAGGTCTACTGGAAATTCACAGACATCTGAATAAGGACATCTGAATCTGGTCTTCCTGTCTTCATTGTCTTGCAATACTCTGTATCATGAGGTGGGACTTATCAGAGAAAGTCTCCTATTATCAGACTCCCAGTATTATTTCATTCTGATTCGACTACAATTAAAGCAGAATAATCAAATTATTTTAAATACATTCCTAATGTACTTTTAAACTCTCCCAAGTCCCCCCAGCCCCATCACTTACTCAAAAATGTTCTCTGCCATTAATCCTATAGCCATGACCTAGGTTATGGGAGGAGGCAAAGATATGATGAGGAGGCACCAATGTAAACTATGAGATGCAAGAGCACCTAAGTTCCTCCCCAGGATCTCTTGGATCCTGCTCTAACAAATGCAGTCCAAAAGCCATGTGCATGGAATGTAGAGGTCTGTAGCCAGCGTTATACTGGGTGGCCAACCCTTCCCCTTTGGCACCCCTCACAAGCCCCCTGCCCTTGCTGCACCCCCACCCGTCAGTGCGTAACTGTTTTTCTCTATACGAAGCAGCGGCCAGGATCAGATCAGGGAGTATTGGCAAGTGCATCTCAGGCAGCAGTGGAATCGGGTCTGGGCTGACTCACCCACCGGGTTTTTTCCTGGTGCCCCGGTGGCCCAATCTGACCCTGTTTGCAGGCTTTGTAAATGAGACCTCCTGTTAGTAGTACAATCCAGAGCATTATTCTGTCACTGACCACTAGATATCACTGTAATCATATTACATATCTGTGCTCAGTTCATCCTGAATGCAGAATTGTTTACAGATAAAAAATGAGGTTACCTAACTTTTCTGGAACAGATTAATTCAGCAATATTGGTTCAGCTCTACAAATCACAATTTAGGAAGTTGAGGGCAAATGTATCATTTTCTTGTGGCCTGGTTGGAATTAAACTCAAAGCTGTATTCACAAAAAAGCAAGAAAAGCTGTGGGGCACAATCATCTTTATATAGAAATACTAAATACCAAAAACAAACATATTTATTGAATGCCTTAATCCAGGGATCCCCAACCTTTTGAACCCATGAGCAACATTCAGAAGTAAAAGGAGTTGGGGAGCAACACTAGCATGAAAAATGTTCTTGGGGTGCCAAATAAGGGCTGTGATTGGCCATTTGGTAGCTCTATGTGGATTTTTAACCTGCATTGATGCTCTCTTTGGCAGTGCACTTGGTTTTATACAACCGAAACTTGCCTCCAAGCCTGGAATTGAAAAATAAGCTCCTGCTTTGAGGCCACTGAGAGCAACATCCAAGGAGTTGGGGAGCAACATGTTACTCACGAGCTACTGGTTGGGTATCACTGCCTTAATCTATCAAATTGGTGGGATGTACCATAAAGCTAAACACTGACATTTTCAATAATATTGTACTAATCCCAAACTTAGCACTAGTTTACATTTTCAAATTTTGGCTATATTCCCCCAAAAATATGCATCATGTGCAATTAAAGCTTCCAATTGCAACCAATCAGCTTTAAACTAGTACAAATAATAAAGTCAAAGATCTGACTGGTTTCTATTGGTAACCGCAATTTAGTACCTACAGTATGTTTGTAAGTCATCCCCTTTATGTGATGCTTTGGGCTTTCCCTTTCTATGATCTGCATTGCAGCTAAGTTCTTTATACTAAGTTGGCAGGACCACAGAAAAATGTTAAAGGGGAACTTGCATGTCCAAGCAATATTTCCAATTGTAATCAGGGGCATTGTTTGCACACTGCCAGTAGTGATGGGTGAAACATTTTCTTGAAACTGCTTAAAAAATGTACCCCACTGCTTGTTTCACTTTACGGGACAACACAAGAAAAAAATAACGCTCAACAAAAAAAAAAGACATGCAACATGGAAAGAGACGTTCGCGAAACGCATACATCCTTTTATCCTTCCCTTCTTCTTCCACATCAACCAAAGGGATCTGAGCCATCCCACTGTCTATATAAAGGACATACACAAAAGTATATAGTTTATTCATATTAATGAGTGGTACAAAGCATCCAGATATATCTACTGTATATAATATTTATTATTAGCTGCTTAGTTATAGTGTAGTAGTCAATACCATTACCAGTTGACCAGAGGTAATGTAGAAAATGTTTTTAAGAAATTGGCAACATGGGAGCCTCTTTCTCAAATGACAAAGCAGTTGTAGCATAGTGAATAGGAGGTTCTCTAACAATGTAGGGCATGTGTGTAGCAGTATACTGAGCGAAAAATGTATGTGATTTTGCCCTCCCAAAGCAGAAACAAGGTGCTACGAAAAATCACTCAGACTGTAATGTAGTTTACTACAAGAATTTCCAACAGTTTTGCAAATTTTTTGCAAAACAAAACAGATCATAACTAGTTACCAGAAATTACTTTTTGCTGCCCTGATAGGCTGCTCACTGCCGTCTGAGGCAAAGTTCTCACCTTCCTCATGGCAGGAGCGTCTCTGATCATGGCCATTCTGCTGCACATTACTTGTTCTTGTTCTACAATTCCAAGCACATAATGACAGCCCATGGTTGTTAAGGGGGTGTCATGTTTTATGAGAGATTCATTGAAAAACAGTTGTTATCACCATAACATTGTTATATGAGCTTAGCAAATAAGTCTGCAGATCAGAGTGAGAGATTTGCAGTATGTCCCTTCAGGGCAGTATTGGGCGGGACACTGGGAAAAAACCTAATGGGCCCCGCCGGCCCAGACCCTAGGGCTGGCCCTTCCTGATACCCAGGTAGAAGAGATGCAGATTTGTAGGCCGCGCACTCCTGGGACACCAACACGAACCGCTCGTCTCCAAATGTTTAAAAGGTAAATTCTTTATTTTTAAGACATACAATCAATCAAACAGCAATAGCGTCTGAGGTCTGACGCGTTTCGTGATAATTCACTTCCTCAGAGACCTCACTTCCTGTCACATTACATCGATTTATATCCCCCCCAACACACCTGTGTGTTAATTAAAACACTGAAAAAAAGCTGGAAAAAACCATTACTTTGTTCCGCTTAAAAAATCACGTCAGTTACACAAAAAATATTAATATCAAAAAGGCGTGGATGATTCCATAAATTCGTTTTTTGATTGGTATGACATATAAGTATGAACCATATAATTTGTATAATACATCTTAGATAATTACAGAATTTGATTTATGTGACATTTGGTTTACTTTTGCCCTAAATTCATTCTTCAAAATACAATTTAATATAGTATAATTTAGCATTTGGAGACTCAAAAATATAAAACATTGTAACTATTCAATCTTCACTTATTGAGATAGCGTTCGTGCAACAATATATAAATAAGTAGTACCCACAGACAGACACAATGTTGCTATATGAAATAAACTTTTAAAAATAACAACTAATGTCAAAGATTGAGTTTAGCCCTTCTGGTTGTCTGGTATGTAAATGAAATATCCACTTGATTTCTGTTTTCAAAACTTTGGCTTGTAAATCACCACCTCTAGGGCCCAAACTCACTCTTTCTATTCCCTGTACTGACATCCATTTTACATTTCCACCACCACATTCCCTAAAATGTCTTGCCACAGGAGTATTTACCTTTTCTGATTTGATATCATTAATATGCTCACGTATCCTATTTTTTAAATTTCTAATCGTGCAGCCAACATACTGTTTGAAACATTTTAGACAGGTTATTAGATACACTACCGATTTAGTGTTACAATTAATATAACTCTTAATCTGGTACGTTTTCTTTGTAACACTGCAGGTAAAGATCTCTGAAACCTGGACTACTCCACAAGTGACACATCTCTTCGCTCCACATCTGAACATTCCAATATTATCCAGCCATGTATTACGTCTAGTTTCCTTATTAAACATGCTAGGTGCTAATTTCATGCCCAGTGTTGGAGCCCTCCTGGCTACCACCTGAATGCCCGGTTCCAATAATTGTCTGAACACTGGGTCCCCATATAATATCGGGAGATGCCTATTTATTATATATTTGATCCTATTAAATTGTATACTGTATCTCGTACTTAGGACTATTTTTTTCCTTTTCTCCTTCTTCTCCTCTAAGTCCCTTCTCATTTCTCTTTCTTCCTTTTCTCCAGATAAACCCTCTGCCGGGGCAGTGTTCAGTACTGAATTACATTGACTAGTTCTATCCTTGCGTTTTATTATATCTTTCCTATCTAGTTCAAGTGCCGAAAGGAAGGCCTTCTGTAAGCCCTCAAATTTGTATCCTTTGCAGAGAAACTTATCTCTGAGTATGCAGGACTCCTCTACATACTTTTCCACCGTACTACAGTTCCTGCGCAAGCGTAGGAACTGTCCTCTAGGAATACCATCATTAAGATGACGTGGATGACAGGAGTCCGCCCTAAGTAGGGAGTTCCCCGCAAAGGACTTAGTATAAACTGTTGTTACAATCCTCCCACTTTCCTCACTGATCCAGAGATCCAGATAGGCAATACTCTTCTTGTTGAAATTATAGGTAAATTTTAAGTTTAGGGTCTCATTATTAAGACTGTTGATAAATTCCCCAAACAAGGTGTCACCCTCTGCCCACACAAACAATAAGTCGTCTATGTAGCGACGATAAGTTACAACATGCCGGAGAAGTGGATTAACCCCTCCAAGGACGTGGGTTTCTTCCCACCAACCCATGTATAGGTTGGCATAAGTTGGAGCAAATCGTGCCCCCATGGCTGTCCCACGTCCCTGGAGGTAAACCACCTCCCCGAATATGAAGTAATTGTGTGTGAGGAGGTACCAGAGGGCCTCCAGGATGAAATGTTTGACTCCTTCCGAGTAATTGCTATATCTGTTCAAATGGTATTCTATTGCTACCAGACCCTTTTCATGTGGAATGCTGGAGTACAGGGATGTAACATCCGCTGTCCCCCAGCTATAGGAATGGTCCCATTCCAAATTCTCCAATAATGTAAGCACATCACTCGTATCCTTGAGATAGGAATGTAGCCGTCTCACCAAGGGCTGGAGCAATAGATCTAACAGCTCAGATAGACCTTCATTAAGCGACG
This sequence comes from Xenopus laevis, assembly GCF_017654675.1. NCBI lineage: Eukaryota > Metazoa > Chordata > Amphibia > Anura > Pipidae > Xenopus > Xenopus laevis. Next base: position 43,080,949 of record NC_054383.1, on the reverse strand, counting down.
CAACTCCCGATATAATGGGCCTGCCCTTAGGTGGCAGTTCACCTTTGTGCACCTTTGGCAAATGATAGAAGATCGGAGTCTGCGGTGTTTTGGGTACCACAGTGTCCCATGTTCTATCTGTTACCAGGCCCAATTGTTTACCAAAATTCGCAATTTTCTCTAATTCCTTTTTAAATTTATTAACTGGATTAAAACTTAAAGGTTGATACGTTTCAGTGTCACTCAACTGTCTCATTGCTTCTTTTTCATAATCAGTTGTATTCATAACCACAATGAGTCCCCCTTTATCCGCCTGTTTTATGGTAATGGTTTTATTAGTGCTCAATTCATTAAGTGCCTTTTTTTGTTCCAACGTGAGGTTCCCTGATTTGTGCAATAGACTCTTGTTACTCGTGCTCAGATTAATTAGTTCCTTCTCTACCACATCTTGAAAAATATCAACCAGATTTCCCCGACTATTAACTGGATAAAATTCCGATTTTTTCCCCATTTTCTCATTAATAACCTGTGTATTTACTCCCACCAAGTTATATGGTAATTCACCACTTTCACGCAACAAGATCTCAAGATCATGAGCAGCGCGTTGTTCACAAAATAGCGGTGACTTATCATAATCAACCGAGTGGTCACCTGATATAGTGCCTGCCCCCATATGTGCAAACTTCTCACTCGTCTCACTCCCCTCTAAGTGACCTCTCATGTCTCCTGTGTTAGACTCCAATTGTAAGAAAAATTTACGTAAAACCAACTTTCTTATAAACTTACTTACATCTAACAGTGTGTCTAAAACCTCAAAGTCACAAGTGGGGCTAAATGATAGACCTTTTTCCAAAAGTGAAACTTGTGCATTGGTTAGTGTAATGTCCGATAAATTTAATACATTACAGTCCGTTTTTTGTCCATGCGATCCCTCAGTGTATATTTCCGATCGTCCATTCTTCTTTCCTCTACTTCCTCTCCTCGTCGATCCTTGTCTTGTCGCTTGTAGTTCTGATTTGACAGTCTCTGTTCCCCATTGTTTTTCTCCCCGTTTTTTGACCTATATTCACCACTTGATTTCTCACCATTCTTCGGGGTACTCTGTCTCCCCCCAGAGAAAACATCCATGGCTCTTTGGTTCCTCTGTTCCTGTGTACTGCGAAGGGAAGAAGAAGACAGCGAGGAAACAGCCGACTGATCGAAGCTAGTATCAGCATATTCAGTGTCATCATTGGAAAAGCTAACACGTTTTTTATCATTCCATTCAAATGGTTTTAAAATAGATTTGACTCGTTTCCGGTGTAGCGGTTTAGTATATTTAACGTACACTCTGCCTTCTTCGTAATCACCGCTATCACGATTAAATTTGGATGTTTTCGCTAAAACAATTTTGGTTTCTATATCCGCTAGTTTGGTTCTTATATCATGTTCCCATTTATCAAATTTGTTATGCTCCCCACTTGCACCTGCCACCGGTGTTTTGAAGCGTTCTTGGGCCTCCTGGATATCTACATTTAACTTATCCAGTGTCTCCTGATTGTGTTCCACAAGTAGCTGCATTAGTTTAAGTGAACAGTCTGTTAACGTATCGTTCCACTTCTTTATAAAAGTCTCATCTTTAATTTCATAAGATGGGAATTTTTTAATCCGTAATCCCCTAGGGATCATTTCCTTCGAAATATATTTTTCTAAAGACATCATATCCCACCAGATTTTAAGTTCTTTAATCATCAATTTTTCTAATTTCCAAAATGAATTAGCCTCTGATTCCTGAGAGGGATTGATGCAATCATTATTAAACACCGATTCTGCTCTCTTGCGGCGCTCAGCCACCCGATTACTATAGGATTCTGACATGTTTTAGCGGGTTATACAGGGAAAGCTGTGAGTAATTACTTATACATTTAGCGTTCAGCTGAAGTAAATGAATTCCACAGGGCCGGTTTCCTAGTTTTTAAACCATTGAACAGTAACTTTACAAAGAGAATAGATCCGGCTCTGAGATTTTTTTTTTTTTTTTTTTAAAAACTTATTAAATACGACAAAAATGCAGGAAAGAATTCCAGCTGCAAAAGACTTTAAAGCTGACTTGACCCTGCTCACCGTAGACATTGGTTGGTCCGGGTGCACAGAGCCCCGGACCCCACTCTTGAATATAAACAGCGGGTTCTTCAAGTCTGCTACATCAATGATTAAACAATAGAAGCTTATGCTGCGAATCTTACCCTGCAGGGATGGTGACCCGGGTGCAGCCAGCCCCGAGTCCGTCACTAGGAAGGAACGTCAAGATCAGGTAGAAGAGATGCAGATTTGTAGGCCGCGCACTCCTGGGACACCAACACGAACCGCTCGTCTCCAAATGTTTAAAAGGTAAATTCTTTATTTTTAAGACATACAATCAATCAAACAGCAATAGCGTCTGAGGTCTGACGCGTTTCGTGATAATTCACTTCCTCAGAGACCTCACTTCCTGTCACATTACATCGATTTATATCCCCCCCAACACACCTGTGTGTTAATTAAAACACTGAAAAAAAGCTGGAAAAAACCATTACTTTGTTCCGCTTAAAAAATCACGTCAGTTACACAAAAAATATTAATATCAAAAAGGCGTGGATGATTCCATAAATTCGTTTTTTGATTGGTATGACATATAAGTATGAACCATATAATTTGTATAATACATCTTAGATAATTACAGAATTTGATTTATGTGACATTTGGTTTACTTTTGCCCTAAATTCATTCTTCAAAATACAATTCCTGATACCCCCCCACCTGATCACAGCCGCTAGAAGAAATAACACACATGAAGAATGTGAAATGCAGGACACACATTTCTGCTGGCACTTTCACACAGTGGCGTAATTATAGAGACAGCAGATCCTCAGGTTGCTGTGGGGCCCAGGGGATCACAGCCTAACAGGGATTTAGGATTAGTGATTTTCCTGATCCAATGTGTATGATCCAGGTCATGGTACAGAGATCCTGAGGGTGCATCTATCCATGTGGTACGCTTAGGGTTGCCACCGGTTTTGACCCTGATAGCCCAGTATTTTGAAGGGCTGCCCGGGTCAAAACTTTCCAAATAAGGAAAACCGGCCAGGATTCCCTTGATTGACATGGCGATCCGGGGTCCCCTTTAAAAACCTTATGGCGTCCAATTCTATTATTTAGTCACCCAACAGTGTAGTTGCACAACACCCTTCCTTCACACTTTCATGTAGCAAAGGCCTATCCTGTGAAGAGAAGGTCAAATGTAACCGATGCTCTTCCTGTTTCCTAGTCGGACAAGGCCTAGCCTATCTTTGATGGGATTACAATTATATAATAAAAAAAGATCAGGAAAGAAAAATGTTATGGAAAGTCAGAGATATGGCCAAGGAGTGGAGGGGAGGGAAATAAAGCAAGAACACAGGAGATTACAAAATGGAGATACTGAAGGTTAAGAATGTTATAATGAAAGAAAACAAGTGCTATATATATGTTTGTTTCAGTAGTGTTTTACTGTTGCCTTGGTGGGGGGAGTCGCCAGGTTTGCCTGGGGTGTCAGAATATATAATGGTTTCATGGTAAAAAAACATAAGGGTAAAAAGAGTGAATTGAAGCAGGTAGGAGGACACAAGGGGGAATATTAAAAAAAGAAATTGAAAGCTGAGAATGAAAGAATAAAATAAAGATAAATATGCAGAGGGACAAAGTGCAGGATCAAATGGGGAGTAAATAGGATAAGCAAAAAGTAAATAGCATTCACATAAAAGCAGAAGAACTGTCAATCTGTGGGTTAAGGCAAATGTCGCTATTTAGTGGACTGATGGGGGACTGTTTAGGTCTCTGCATACTTGCAACTCTAGGGCCTATTTTGATTCTCAGTCCAGACCTGTATACAAGGTAGAAACAGAAATGAAAAATAATTTTTTTCTAAAACTTAAAGGGGTTGTTCACCTTTCAGTTTAGTATGAGACAATTTGCAATTGGTTTTGATTTTATATAATTTGTTTTTTTTGAAGTAATTAGCTTTTTATACAGCAGCCCAAATTGTTCAAAAGGACTGCTGGCTTTCATATTTAAGATGTCTTACCTTGTTACCTAATGATATTTTGGAGATAAGATGCTACACTCACCACTTCCTCAGAAGCATAAGGTATGCAAACCCCCTACACCAATTAATAAAGCACCATAAGCCACATCCCATAAAAACATTAACCCCGTTTGGGGAATTATACAACTTAATAGTTGATACAACTAAATGACATCGTTCATTATGCAATAACATTTTGGCATTCAATGGAGTTTATCCACATAAGTATTTTGGAATTCATACATCGATATAGTAACAATTCGTGGGGTATATGTCACAGGCAGCTATGATGTACATGTTTTTAATTACTACCCAATAAATTAAGATTTTATGAATCCAGCTGCCAAAATGCTTGGCAAGTTCTGTTATGTGTTCAATTTAAATTCGAGGCAATATGTACTTTCTAAAAATATATGGTTTTCTGGGGTAAACATACTTTTTTTATATTTGCCCATCAAAATATGATGTATATGTGCTGATTTTGCAGCATCTGGAATTACAGAACTGAACAGGCATTCATATTTGGGGTGTTTCATCTCGTTTTAAACAATCTTATAAACGAATATATACAGGGCCGCAATCAGGGGGGGGACAGTGCCGGGCCTACTCGGCCGGGCGCCCTAGGCAACCCGGCCAATACTTCGCCCCCGCCGCTCACGCATGCGTAGAAGGCAAGGACGTGTGAGTGCACATGTGTAAACTACGTAGAAGTGCGGCCGCAGCTAATGAACATAGCGGTCCAAGCTAGGGGAAGGCGTCAGAAGAGGTACGTGCCTGGTGCCCCTGTGCCTTTGCGCCCTAGGCAAGTGCCTCTTCTGCCTACCTCTAGTTCCGGCCCTGGGGGGGGGACAAGTGCTGCCCGGCAGTGCTGCATTTTTCAAAGAGCCGGGGCCCCCCTTATGAGCGCCCGAGCCATGCGGCCATTTCGCAGGTTGCCGAATGTGACGAAAAAGACTCGAAGTCACGAAAATAGCCGAAGCCTAAGTCCTGAAGCGGCGAAAAGACCCGAAGTCACGAAAGGAGCCGAAGTTGAAGTCCTGAAGCCTTGAGTTCAATTCTACTGAACACCAGTTTGTGTTTTTTTTGTAATCCCCTGGCCACCAATGTATTATTTTAATATTCTATATGCCCTTGCCACCAATGTTTTTTTAAAAATAATTTTTTGGGGCCCCAATTTTTTTAACTTGTAAGGGGGCCCCTGCCAACAATGGTTTTTTGTTTTTTTTAAAAAATGTAAAAAATTTTGGGGGCCCCAATTTTTTTTTATTTATGAGGGGGCCCTGACCATCAATAGCTTTTTATAACTTGTGTGTGGGGGGGGTTACTTTTTTAGCGCTGATGTCTGTGTGGTCTTTTAACTGTGATGTGGAGTAGGCGGGATATGGAGTGGGGCTGGGGCGTGAGTATGGGCGGGGCCCAGGGGGCCCCAAAAATTTTGTTGTACAGGGCCCCGTGATTTCTAATGGTGGCCCTGCATATATACGTTCTCTGTGCATAATAATAATTGATTAACAAAACGCTTCATAGTTCATTACGTGTCATCTTAAGGTTGAAATGTAGAATTCTACACAAAACATAATAAATCTGCTCACCGCTTGTAAATTCTGGTTTGGGTGCACTTAGCCCCAGACTCTGAGCCTGTGTTTAATCACCCACTCCAAAATCAAAACCCTATGATACTTAAATTAGAAACTGCTCAACCGCATAATCCTCTGACACGGGTGCAGCTGCCCTGAGTCCGTAGTTTATGGAGGATCCCTCTTGGCAAATAATATTGTTTGGCTGCGTACACTGCTGTCATTTGGATTCCGGTAAGCTCAGCCAAACAATACGATTGTTTTATTTGGTTACCTAATGATCTGTGGGAAATATAATGCTGTAGGCAGGAAGTTTTGAGGTCATTTTTCAAAAATGTCGCAAATTTTTATATAAAATTATAACTTCGTCAGAATCTGTTCTGTCCAATAATGTGTGGTTTTCTACAGTAAACCTACTGTTAGCGGAACGTTTGGCCTTGAAATCAGAAGTATGCAGTTTTGTGGAGCGGTGCTTTGGAAATTTGTTTACTGCTTGGAGTTTTGACCTATACAAGTGAGATCTCCATAAAACTAAATATATTCACATTCAGGAGACATAGAATTTTCCAGATATGCTATGTTCTTATATATTTTTATGTGTTTGTATTATGGAATATGTGATTTTTTTTAAACTTTTAGACACTTAGAAGCCTATATCTTTTTACAGAATTGGAATTAAACCAACATTCTAGCATATTTTGAAGGCTTAGGTTGTCCTGAAAAAAACAATGTATTGTTTTTCTGGGTAAACTCAAAGGCCCCTAAAGTTTGCAAAATGTTCAAAAATGATATAGCAATAAAAGTACCAAATCGGCCAAATTGGTTGGCAGTGAAGTGGTTTAAGGGATTGTTCACAGTTAAGGTAACTTTTAGTATGATGTAGAGAGGGATATTCTGAGACAATTTACAATTTGGTTTTTAATTTTTTTATTATTTGCAGCAAATTTGCTTTTTATTGAACAGCTCTCCATTTTGCAATTCCAGCACTCTGGTTGCTAGGGTCTAAATTGCCCTGGCAACCATGCATTGATTTGAATAAGAGACTGGAATATGTATAGTTGAGGCCTTACTATGAAGATGAGTAATAAAAGATAGAAATAATAATAAATGTTCTGTCTTATACAGCATTTGTTTTTAGATGGGGTCAGTGACTCCCATTTGAAAGCTGGAAAGACTTAGAAGAAGATGGCCAATAAATAAAAAATTATAAAAAATAAATAACGATGACCAACTGAAAAGTTGCTTAGAATTAGCCATTCTATAACATACTAGGCAGCTGTTATCTGGTTACTTTCCCATTGTTCTGCTGATGGGCTGCTGGGGAGGTGGGGGGAGGGAGGGGGATGATATTACTACAACTTGCAGTACATCAGTAAAGAGTGACTGAAGTTTATCAGAGCACAAGTCACATGACTTGGGGCAGCTGGGAAACTGACAATGGGGCAAATTTACTAACCTCTGAAAATTCGCTGACGACTGCTTCGCTCACAGCACAACACTTCGCCAGGTGTAGATTCGCCAGGACAACGCTAATTCACTAAAATTCTAAATTGCATTCAGGCAGCCAAACGCTGGCAAAATTGCACTAGTCTTACTGCGCCAAGCAAAGCGGAGTTGCCCTAGCGTTGCCTAATTTGCATACGGCGGGAAGTTAAAGTTGAATGGACTTATATGTTGCAGCAAATACATTACACTACACAAGCACAGGAAACCTTAATAAAAGAAAATCGAGTGGTTATATTGCCCTACATATGAGCCCAGTGTATAGTTTATGTGCCATATGTTAGGAAATGTTGGGGGAAAGCCAATTACCCCAAAAAAATGTATGCTCTTTTGCAGCCTATCACCCTGAAAAAAGGAACAGATGCTAGCGTCTTTTGGGACTTTCAACTATTTTTTGAGGAACTCCTATCTGCTCTATTGCACTTCGCCTGGTCTGAGGTGGCGAAGGCAAGTCTGATGCATCTTAGTGAATTTGCCTAGTTATGTCCATTCACCAGAGCGCAAATTCACCTGGCATTAGGGAGCGTACTGCTAGAGTCTATCACCTTAGCTAGTGAAGTTACGCCAGCGACCATTAGTAAATCGGCAAAGTTCCAAAATGACATCACTCTGGCGAATTTTCGTCAGCATTAGTCACTTCACCCTTTAGTAAATTTGCCCCAATATGTCAAGCCCCATGTCAGATTTTAAAATTAAATTTGCTCTTTTGAAAAATGGATTACATTCTGCTGGAGCTACCCGGTGATTCTCACCAGCGCTGTATCTGTGTACATTGCTCGCCCTAGTAAAGCCGAATTTCCGGTTTAAAAACCGAAAATTCGGCTCTTAAAGGCACCAAGAGCGGCTTTTTGCTGCCCCTGGAAACCTAGCAGGTGATGCCACCTGAGGCAAGCGCCTCATTGGTGGATCGCCCCTGATTCTCACTATATAAAAAGTACTTTGGTTATCAGTATTCACTGCCTCCCACATTACCTAAAGTGTTTATTTTCTTAGTAACCATTGTCTCTTTATATATATATACAGTATATATATGTGTGTGTATATATATATATATATATATATATATATATATATATATATGTACATTTAACCAGGTACTCATCATTGCTTTGGCTCTCATTGTTTTCCATTTTTGTAGTACGGATATGGGACCTGTTATCCAGAATGCTCGAGACCAGGGGTTTTTGGGATAACAGATGTATAAGTAATTTGGATCTTCATGCCTTAAGTCAGTGATCCCCAACCAGTAGCTCGCGAGCAACATGTTGCTCTCCAACCCCTTGGATGTTGCTCCCAGTGGCCTCAAAGCAGGTGCTTATTTTTGAATTCCAGGCTTGGAGGCAAGTTTTAGTTGCATAAAAACCAGGTGCACTGCCAAACAGAGTCTCAATGTAGGTTGACAATCCACATAGGGGCTACCAAATGGCCAATCACAGCACTTATTTGGCACCCCAAGAACATTTTTCATGCTTGTGTTGCTCCCCAACTCCTTTTACTTCTGAATGTTGCTCACGGGTTTCAAAGGTTGGGGATCCCTGCCTTAAGTCTACTAGTAAATGATATAAAAGTTTGTTTTGGAGATGGTACACATCCCACAGAGAGGTGGTGACTGGAAATGCCGTCTCTTACAAATAAAGGCATGGTTGATAGATAAAATGAATATGGTTGAACCGTTGGGGATGAATGAAGCAATGTCTTACAAATGTTTCCTATAATATACGGTATGTCTATCTTTTTCAGATAAATTTTGGACTGATTATGAACTAATTTATTCCTTAAGACTTATGGACTGAGTATTGTTTCAATACTGACGTGGTAGGAGATTACTACTAATTTACTATTTAAACTGATATGTCTGATACTTAATTTATACGTTCAGCATACTATGCATTTTGTACTTCAGTACGATTGTTAAATGTAGGTGCAATTAGAGAGTAGGCCACAAGATGGCAGTTCTCTTTTGTTCTTATGATTATCTATGAACCTGGCCACACCATTATATTTACCATTATATATTATGCACCCGATGAAGGCTGATGGGCCGAAACATGTTGTGCCACGATTTCCCTGCAATAAATACAGAATGATAATTTAAAACACATTATATGCTCTCCAGGTACTACTTTAACTCCCCAAAATGCTGATTTTGCCTCCAATAAGTATTAATTATATCTTAGTTTGGATCAAGTACAAGGTATTGTTTTTTATTACAGAGAAAAAGGAAATCATTTGGATTGTTTGGATAAAATAGAGTCTATTGGAGATGGCCCTTCTGTAATTCTGAGCTTTCTGATTAAGGGGTTTCCAGATAACAGATCCCATACCTGCACAAGTATCCGATGCCTGCTTCATACTATATAACTATATAATCTGTTTGAGGTATCAGTTGCAATGGCTTTTCACAATATGATATAATTAGGTTGCAACAAGTACCAGACCCCGAGTAGCAATCTGGATGCTCTTCTGGATGGACTAGATGGGTTGTTGCATGCTTCTACAGACCAGTGGATTATTTTGGACTTGGTATGGGCTATCCCGACCTCAGTGTACCTGAAATGCCAGGGCCTGTTTTAAATCCCAGTCCACAATTGATCAGCATACACTCTTTTCACTATTTAATATACTTGAATTTCCTGTGCCCACGGATTCTCACTATATAATGTGCTTTGTATGCAGGACCCATTACTCATAGTATAATATGATGGTTTTGCCAATACCCTTTCCCTCATGGTATAATAAGATTTAGATGACACTACATTGTAAACTGTCTAACTGACAGCCTGCTGGCCAGATATGGACCTCCCTCCTTGTGTAGCCCCCACATGAAAGTCTGCCCTATGCAGTACTATATATCAGTACTGAGATTAAATTGCCCCTGCATTGTTTAAACCTCAAATTCAGACTGTAATTCCCTGTATTGTTCATACTTGGAACATCTCTATTGTTCACGCCCCTAAAACCCTGTACTGTTCACACATCATACAAACTGATGGAGGGGCACCAGCATTGTGTCACTGTATGTAGCACAGTATTAACTGTTGATCTTTGAATGGTCCTGATAGGCTTCCCTTTCTCCTGCTCTGTTCTGCCTGCCCTATGCTCCCTGAGTATGCCATACTCTGCCTGCCCTATGCTCCCTGTGTGCGTCATACTCTGCCTGCCCTATGTTCCTTGTGTTTGCCATACTCTGCCTGCCCTATTTTCCTTGTGTGTGCCATACTCTGTCTGCCCTATGCTCCCTGTGTGTGCCACACTCTTTCTGCCCTACACTCCCCTTGTGTGCCATACTCTGTCTGCCCTATGTTCCCTGTGTGTGCCATACTCTGCCTGCCCTATGTTCCCTGTGTGTGCCATACTCGGCCTGCCCTATGCTCCCTGTGTGTGCCATACTCTGCCTGCCCTATGCTCCCTGTGTGTGCCATACTATGCCGGCCCTATGTTCCTTGTATGTCCCATACTCTGTCTGCCTTATGCTCCCTGTGTGTGCCATACTCTGCCTGCCCTATGTTCCTTGTGTGTGCCACACTCTGTCTGCCCTATGTCCCCTGTGTGTGCCATACTCTGCCTGCCCTATGCTCCCTGTGTGCATCTTACTCTGCCTGCTCTATGCTACATATGTGTGTTATACTCTGCCTGCCCTAGTCCTCAGTGTTGCAAATCTGTTAAATGGCACCCAGCCAGAAAGAAAGTTAAAAACCATCCTTAGATTATCAGTGTATTGAGGGTAATTAAACTGGAAGCAGTGTTGCTTTTCTACATTCGCCATAAACCTTTAAAGAGTGGAGCTTGAAAAGTGTGCAGGGAATTAAAAAAGTTATCCTTTTGCACCTGGGCGCTACAAATTCTCTCCTTCTTAGCCCCCCCCCCCCCCCGAAAAACTGCTGCCTATGCATTAGAGACTGAAGCACTAGAAAACTCAAGTATAGGATGGTTTATGTTGTGGCCTAAAAAAGTTTTGCAATGAGGCCCATAAATTTCATTTTCCATGGTTTGCAATATCACTATTTGTTTTTTCAGAAACCTGGAAAGTTCCCTTCAATCTCTTGATGAAGCCATGTTGCACCAGCAAGTGCATCACATTTACCAGGCAGCTGGTAACTCAAATTCGCTCCAAATACTATCAGGGTAAGTGGGTGCAAGTGTTAGAGCACTAAAGGATGAAAGAAACCCTCTTAGCTCTCACCAAGCATTTGTGCCCCTGGGGATACTGCCCTGCACCCAACACCAGATCCAAATTCTGAGGTTTGGTGCAGAGAACATCGTCAGGAGGCACAGCCAGCCCTGTTCCTAATGCAGGTGATGAGCAGGGGCGTAACTACAGAGGAAGCAGACCCTGCGGCTGCAGGGGGGCCCAGGAGGTACAGGGGGCCCCATTAGGCTCTCATTGATGAGCAATTTGAACATATATTGGTAAAACAGGATAAACACTGGATATGTTGGGGGCCCTAAAATTAATTTGCTGTGGGGCCCAGCAACATCTAGTTACGCCATTGGTGATGAGCATAGGCCTTCATTGTGTGCTGCACCTCTTGCCACTCCACAACTTGCACATCTCCACTCGCTCTCCCCTTCCCTCACTAATAATCACAGGTGGTGCAGCAGGACAGCAGTCGGATTTCAAAATAAAGCACCCCTAGGCCTGCAGACTACTGCACCCCCCCCCCCACACACCGCCCCCTCATGTGTGCGTGCACATCATATGCATGCTTCTTCTAGCTGCCTCATCTATCCTTCCACCCTAAAGTGCACATATAGTGAGCTTGTGCCTACAGACACCCAGACTGGGCACGGGAGATTCCAGTCACTTTCAAAGCATCAAGAGTGTCCAGTACCCTGTGCTCTGGGCATCAATGGGCACACTTCCCAAAAAACTTGCTGCCCTAGGACCGGGCCTTTATGGCCTTCCCACAAATTCAAGCTTGGCTCCAATATAAATAATCTGATAAAAATTACTTAGCAGCAACATATATTTTTTCCTTATCTTACATAGTTTCCTTAAATAAAATCTCCCTATATCCATGATTTTTACCATTTTTACCTGTCTCTTTAAGATCAAACTTTCTACAGAGTTGAGACATTGATGAAGCTTCTGTTCTGTTACTTGTCTGTAGAACCTCATTCCCTGTGGTTCTTGAAGAAAAGAGCCAGAGAACTGAAATTGTCATATTGACTGGAAAAGCCATCAATGCTGTTGTGTTCATTCTATAAACTGCATGGGAAACAAATTAAAATGACTTTGCTCCCCTTCCTGTTCTTCTTTGTGGCTGCGTAATCTAAATACTGTGTTTGTAGTTCTAAGCAAATATCCAATATACATTCTGGACAAGTTTTTATCATATACAGTATCTGGCTGTTTATACTCTCTACGCTTCTGGTTGATTCCTGAAACTGTATAGCAGAAGTCAGTTTATTAACATTTACATTGATTCAAGAGTCAGAAGCAAGTGAACAGAAAGGGATATAGTGGTCTAGAATTGGACTGTTTTAGCCAACACTGTAACTGTCAGCTTTGGGATAAATTACATAAGTAATACATTCTCTTTAAAGGACAAGGAAAGACATGTTTTACTTCCTGCATCATTTAAATACAGTAGCTAGATCTTGCTCTCCCAGAACGCTAACTTAGTTTGTCAAAATACGTTTTGTAAATGGAAAAATTTAGCCCTGAATATTTTCCTTTCTTTAACTGATTAGATCCACCATCTTAAAACAGGATTTCGTCACCATGCACGTCCTTTGAAACGATCTGCGCATGTGCGATATTTCCCCCACCCAGCTGTGCTGACTCCAGAGACAAAGATTGCTCCTGTATAAGAAAGTGCGCTTGCAGCATATACCATATGCACATGCACCAAATCCGAACCCTAACTATTGCGCATGCGAGGCAGTCTTGGTCTTGGAAGCAGAGTGATGCATTTTGGGTTGTGCTATTTTTGTACTCAGCGCTTTGAAGAAATCGGCAGATGCAGATCATCTACACGAATGCATACTTCTGCAAATTTACAGCACTAGTATCAGCCTGTATTGAGGTGAGCCTTTCTGGCCACTTCTTATTGTCTTTGGGCTTTCCGTGTCCTTTAAGAAGGAATACATTGGTTATAGCACTGCTTTTCAAGCCAGTGAACAGCTCAGTAACACTTTCTGTTAAAGGTATATGAAGCTGAGGATTTACCCTTTCACTGACTGATCCACCTGTGCTGCTGGGAGGATATTAATGCAAAAAGCATGTTTCAGAAGCAGAGTGGGGAACAATTCCCAATATGAATTTATATATATTATACTTTCCACATCACACCTTCTGTTATCAAGAAGATCTTGCAGGAATAATTTGTTTTCCTTGGGCAGAACATCATCAGCTGTGTTTTGCTTCCACTCTTTCGCAGACTTGCACTGCGTGACCCACTGTGTTCTGCAGAACTTGTTTGCCTACTGTGTGCTTTGTTACTAGGTTACTAGGGGCACTGGTAACATGCCTTCTTTGTATGTTTTGAAATGGGATTAGCAATGTTGCTATTTTTGTATTGGGATCCTTAGTAGGCTGAATATTGCCTCTGTTTGATACAGAGGCGCAGATTAAACATTACAACCTGCAAAGCATTGTTATTTGGATTTGGTTTACCCTTTGCCTACCAAGCACGTACGCCGTACGTGCTGGCAGACAAGGACTTTAATTGGCAAGCACATACCTGGTACGTGCTGGCAGAAATCACCGCTAATCTCTGCATCGGCGACTTTAGCCGCCTCTGCAGAGACTTAGCAGTGGTGACAGCCCCCTGGGCAAATAGGCTGGGGGGCTGTCTTGTCAGTTCTGCGACAGGATTGTTGCAGGGCTGACTTAAAATCGGAAGATGCAGCATGTGCTGCACTTACTGGTTTCCTCCTGCTTCCTCCTTCATCTGCCATGCCCACACACTTCCTGCTTGCTAAGACTCTGCATACATGCTGCTCTAGCCATAAAATCATCCCTGGATAAAAGGCCATAAGTGGCCTTCATTTACACACCTACAAACACATACATACATCTATACACTCTTACACACTCATTTTAGTAAAGATTCTTTGTTTTGCACACTTATATGCACTTATATTCACACTTTCACACTGTCACACAACTTTTAGAAGTGTACACACAAGATAAACACAAAAAACTCACAAAGAGGGTTTTTTTACTTTTTCATTTCACCAATTTGTGTTTTTTACCGGTAAAAGCAGTTTATTTTGGCAGCGTGACTATTGGGTAATCTACTAATTATTTATTAATAAATATTTTTATTTATAAATATTTTATTTCATTGATTTATACAATTTTTGTGATTTTATTGCAATTTTATCCCTGGATTATTGTTCCTTATGTATCTTTAGTATACAGTAGTTTTGCTGTTTGGTGCTTTGGTATAGAAAGATGTATTTTACCTTGTTTGATCCGTCAGAATATGTTCTTTCCAAAAATATATGGTTTTCTGGTGGTCTTGTTACAGTTTCGGTGTCTTATGGCACATAATGCACATGATAATAATGTCGGGGCACTGTTTTCAGCAGCTGAGTTGGCCAGCGTGAAAATTCATATGCACGTTTTTCATTTGGTTTCCATACATACCAAATACTTTGGTAAATCTATGCATCAAACTATTCAGTAGACCTCTGACGTCCATATTTAGGGTGATTTTTCTTTGTACGTAAAACATTGTGTGAGATAAATGTGGCAAACTGCAACATTTTTAGGCGATTTTCATAAATGTTATAAAAACCTCTTGGGCATATATGGCCATTAAACTGTTCAGTAGACCCTTGCCGTCAATATTTAGGGTATTTTCAAATTGTATGTAAGAAATTGGGTGAGATAAATGTGGCCAATTGCAATATTTTTAGGCGATTTTCAGAAATAAAAACTGCTGCCTTTAGCATAGCTTTGCAGTATGGTAGTTTGGAGTAGAAAAACACAATTACCTATTTTGGATGTCAAAATGTGTACTTTCCAAAAATATATGGTTTTGGGGGGGGTCTTTGTGCTGTTAGGAGGGTCTTGTGGCACATAATATGCAGTCAGGGTCCTGTGTTCACAGAAGGTGAATTGGCAGCGGAGGAAATTCAAATGCACTATTTTTATTTGGGTTCCAGACATGACACCTGCTTTGGCAGTGTTTATAGATTAGTGTAAATGTAAGCCATCAAATAAGAATGCACAAGGTAGATTCTGGGGTCTTTACATGCCGTGTACTTTGATAAACCTATGTACATTGGGCATCAAACTATTCAGCGGACTCCAGGCTTTCATATTTGGGGTGATTCAATTTGATACCTAATAGTGTATGGGAAATCAGATGCTGCAGGGTGGACATTTTGAGGTGACTTTTGGAAATGTCACCAAAATTGCCAAATTTAGGAAAGGTTTGCGGCTTGGTGCTTTGGAGTAGAAAGACATGCATACCCAATTTGGATTCAGGCAAATGTGTACTTTCCACAAATATATATGGCTATCTGTGGTGAACATACTTTTTCTATGTTTGCACCCCGAAAACAATGTAAATGTTTTGATTTTTAGGTAAGCCTATACATATTGGACATAAAACTGTTCAGTGGTCCCCAGGCTTTCATATTTGGGGTGATTTGTCTTGATACCTAATAGTATGTGGGAAATAAGATGCTGCAGGGGGGAAGCTTTGAGGTGATTTTTGGAAATGTCACCCAAATTTAGGAAAAGTTTGCGGCTTGGTGCTTTGGAGTAGAAAGACATGTATACCCAATTTGGATTCGGGGGGAATGTGCACTTTCCGAAAATATGGTTTTCATGGGTGAACGTACTTTTTTCTATATTTGCCCCCCCCAAAACTATGTAAATGTGTTGATTTTGCCTATATGCCTATATGCCACATGCTTAGGTAAACCTATACATATTTGGCATCAAACTGCTCAGTGGACTCCTGGCAATCATATTTATGTTTTACATTGGTAACTAATGATGTGTGGGAGATATGATGGTGTAGATTGGAATCTTTGAGGTAATTTTTCAAAAAATTCACCAATTTCTATTAAAAATGATAACTTTAGGAAAGAATTGCAACTTGGTAGTTTGGTCTACATAGATTTATTTACCCATTTTTGATTTGCCATAATCTGCCCTTTCTAATAATGTGTAGTTTTGTAGGGTAAACCTACTGTAAGAGGAGTAGAAGAGCAGAAGTATGCTGTTTTGAAACTGCTTCTTTGCACTTGTCATTGAAGCCCATCGGGCAGACAGCAGCAGATACACAGTGCGCTCCTGGCTGGATCCCATCTCCGGCGATGCGCCTTCCTTCTCTGGATTCCAAGCTAATGGGCGCAACTACAGGATCAAACCTGAGAGCGCTGCAAAGAGGACAGAGTGCTCATCCTTTGGCTCCCAGGGACTTAGGCTGGCCGAATACACAAGCGATGCACCTTATACCTGTGACTGCTGAAACTGTCAGGAGTGCCTGCAAATGAAATATGTTCATGCTTGTCACGGTCGGCACCCTAAACCAGTACTAGTGCCAAGCTCCCTGGTCTCGGCTCGGCTTCACCAGTAGTGTGACCGCCTTTGGCTTCGGGAGGAGCCCTCAGCATACTCGGATGCCACCTGGACTTTTCGAGAGGAGCAAGGCGAGGAGTTCTGGCAAGCAAAGGGGCACGACAGTTGTTAAAGTCAGTTAGGCCGAAGGTCGTGGTACAACAACGTAAGACAGATTTGTGGTCAGACTGGCCGGGTCGAGGCAGGCAGATAGCTAGAATCGTCAGGCAGGCAAGGGTCAAAACCGGGTAATCAATCAGATGGGATGAGGCAGAATCGGAGTTAAATAACAGGCAGAGGTCAAACCAGAACGTCAAACAGAAGGGTTAAGCAGAATCAAGGTCGGTTTCAGGCAAGGGTCAGGTTCCAGAGATCAGAGTAGTCAAACAGCCAGGCAGGGTTCAAAACAGATAATCAGGTTCAAACAGAATAGCAACAGCTAACAGCACCAGGAACAAATCCTATCACGGGCAATCACTAAAGAAAAAATGTCCCTATAAATGCTATTTGAATTTCGCGCCGTTGCGCGTGGACGTAATCACGCCAGCGCGCATGCGCCTATAAATTAAGGAAGTACGCGTGCGGTGCGCACTAGGAACCCAGCAAAGGAAGGAGCAGGACAGCGCGGCGAGCTTCCCCGCCGATGGCGCGGCAGGCGTCCCCGTCGCACCACCACTAGACCCCTAGGGTGAGAATTCGTTACAATGCTGTTGGCGCAGTGTGGGAGCCTCTTCCCACTGTACAGGGCACAGGCATGTTGTAGATTCGCTACCTCCTCCTGCGCTGGACACCTGGAAGCTAATGGGGAGCCCGCTGACATCACCTTCCACACTCTGTCAGTAGAATATGGGAAAAGATATTGAGTGCTCCACGAGGGATCGCCGTTGCCCTGTCGCCTTTTCTGTAGAGGACAGGAAGCAGAGCTTCTGTAAGTTATTTCTTAATAAAGACTTTGCTATTTTAAAGTTTAATTTGTCTTGGTGTTTTTATTTCGTTCTATACAAACAATTTTTTTAAATGAAAATTGTGATGATACTGGTCCTTCAAATATATGAGGACTTTAGGCTTTGCTTCGTGTATGCAGCTCTATTAACCACATTTATTAACTTGATGTAATCTGGCATTATCAATATATAGAAATCCTTTACTGTGCTTGATCTGTGTTAATGGCACTGCTATAAATATGGGAGCATCACAGAAGCATTAACTTGGGTTGATATTTCATTTTATTAGCAATTGGAGACATTTGTAGCTGTGGGCAAGACGGATGTTGGAGGATTTTAGGAAGCAGTTATATAAAGTAGGGCTATCCAGTTTATGCCCTTTGATTGTCTATTGGTGCTGATAATTGTACTGTCACTATCTTAACCTGCTATACTGAACATACACAACCTTCTAAGCTATGGCTGCTTCTCAGGGGAGTACCCTTATGGTATTTACTTATACTTGTCCCCCCAAACAAAACAATTTTATAATTAAGAGTTGGGATGTAACTTTATCAGAGAGATGCAACATCCCTTAATTTAGTAATGCAATGGACAGGCCAACCTTATCTTTTAAGACAATATCTCAACAATAGCATGGCCAAAAACAGCATTTCTACTCATTCCCTCTACTAGGGATGCATGCACAATAATGACTCAACTTGTTTCATAAATCACCCCAAAAATGTAGTCCTATATAGTAACAATCGATGCTGCCTTGTTTCACAATTCTCGTTACATACTGTACAGTAAAATAATGAGATTACCCTTCATGCCATGCATCGGCAGTAACCAAATTGCTCGGGAAGGGATACACCTGTGCTTTATATTATATAACAAACCTAGTACTGGGCAGGATAAGTATATAATATTTTTCATGGTAAATGTATGTTCCATTTCTGAACAAATTTCCATTTGGTTGTAAGCCGGATTTATAATTTATTTGGACAATTTTTTTGCATTGGTGATTTGCATTTAAATGCAATTATTCTATGGGAATTTTTTGACATTATTTGATTAGAGATTTATCCATCGAGAAGAAACTTGCAGCTTCATATTATTAGGGAAGTGCAAAAGTGCGTCCAGTCATCTGTGTGACTATTTTGTGTGTATGGTATAATGTGTTCTGCTATGTAAGGACCTCAATCACAAATCCTAAAGGGGTGGTTCACCTTTAAGTTAACTTTTAGTCAGGGGCAGAACTACCGGGGGAGCAGGGGGTGCGAGCGGGCCAGGGCCCGCACCCCCTCAGGGCCCCCCGGCAGTCCGTGAGCCACGCATATCCAGGCCAGTTCCGGGTTTATGGAGGGGGGCGGGGGGCCCGGCTGCGCGTCCTGCGCCAGGGCCCGTCCCCATCTAGTTCCGTTTCTGCTTTTAGTATGTTACAGAATGGATAATGCTAAGCAACTTTTCTATTGGTCTTTATTTTTTTTATACTTTTTTTTATACTATTTGCCTTCTTCTGTTGACTCTTTCCAGTTTTCAAATGGGGTCACTGACTCCATCTAAAAACAAATGCTCTGTAAAGCTACACATTTTTTGCTATTATAAAGTTTACTTTTTAACAGTTAATCAGTTATCTACAATCTTCTATAATGAATGGATTTTAATGTGTGATATATAATAATGAATTAACTTTAATCTCACCTGGGTCAATTTAATCCTGGTTATTTAAATTAACTTCTTAATTTCATTTGAAGCACTAGCACTTTATAGCACAACATTAATTAATCCTGTTACATGATTTTTAATTGCTAATGAATTATTAGCACCTAGCACATAGCACTTTATTGGGTATTTAATTGGTGGTCAATTGAATAGAGAGGGGTTTTACTTCTTTTCATTTCTATAACACATTTTTTGCTATTGTTACTTTTTATTACCTTTTTTTATATATAACTTTCAATTCAGACCCTCTCCAAGCTGGAGAGCGGCTGAATAAAAATTTAAATAACTGAAAAACAACAAATAATAAAAAACTTACTAGAAGTTAATTTAAAGGTTAATAACCCATTTAAAGACAATGTGGACCTAAATGCAGAAAAATCAATTAGCACACTGTTGCAAAAGTGCAAAATTGTTTTGGGCCCCCTCTGGCCCTTTATCAAACCTGAAAGTAATAACACAAATTCTGTCAATAAATTATTTCACTCACAGTCACACCACTGGTTGAATTTGCACATGTTTATACATGTGAGCAGTAACGCCACGTCAAGGCTTCACCCTTGTTACTGGCCATTTACACACCATTCACGCCGGGTGTAACACCTCAGGGGAAATCGGATGTAATATACTGCCAACTGGCTCCCCACACAAAACATGACAAACAAAGACTACAAAAGAGGCTTAACCGCAGGTGTCTATGAGGTCCCACTCTTTGCTCGATTAACTAAATTACTAGCAAATTAACTAAATTAACTAGATCAACTAACTAAACTTCCATGACAAGGTAAAAAAAACCCCATCTGAAGCGACGGCCAACTTGCCTCAGACAGGGAAATCATCCTTGCCCTGATAAAACTATAAACCTAACTAAGAGGGGTTGGGTTCCATAGACATGATGTGCAGGAAGACAAAGCAGACTGAGATCTTAGCATCTGCTTGCATTCTTGTTACACCCTTATCCTTTTGTATCTCACATTCTCTCACACAGTCACACACCATTCGCTCCACATATAGTTATACTTACCTGATACTTACCCTTGTGTAGCCAGATGAGTGAATGCCTCTCAGATACCTGATGTTACCAGGTAATTGTGCTCTGGAAGATGGTATGCCAGAATTGGAATTGATGGTGTGTCCATGAAGCGCAAATGATGATATGGTCTCTTGCAGCAGATGGAAGTGATCTTGACGCCCACAGATATTCCCACTGTCCTCTGATCTTATTTACCTATACTAGATGGAACATCATGTTATAATGACTGCCTGAATGGCACACTCTCATGCATGCTTACTCCAGCCAGGAGGAATGTAGAAACGAGAAGTCGGAAATGATGTTTCCATTTGCTGATGTAGGATCTTCCTTCTGGGGCTCCAGATATGACAGCGGCGGCTTTCCTTTATAAGGCTTGAATAGCTTTTTCGTGGCTGCGTTAAAGGGAAAAAATCATTTTAGTTAAAGGGATACTGTCATGGGAAAAATTTTTTTTTTCAAAATGAATCAGTTAATAGTGCTGCTCCAGTAGAATTCTGCATTGAAATCCATTTCTCAAAAGAGCAAACAGATTATTTTATATTTATTTTTGAAATCTGACATGGGGCTAGACATTTTGTCAATTTCCCAGCTGCCCCTGGTCATGTGACGTGTGCCTGCACTTTAGGAGAGAAATGTTTTCTGGCAGACTGCTGTTTTTCCTTCTCAATGTAACTGAATGTGTCTCAGTGGGACATGGGTTTTTACGATTGAGTACTGTTCTTAGATCTGCCAGGCAGCTGTTATCTTGTGTTAGGGAGCTGTTATCTGGTTACCTTCCCATTGTTCTTTTGTTTGGCTGCTGTGGGGGAAAAGGGAGGGGGTGATATCACTCTAACTTGCAGTACAGGAGTAAAGGGTGATTGAAGTTTATCAGAGCACAAGTCACATGACATGGGGCAGTTGGGAAATTGACAATATGTCAAGCCCCATGTCAGATTTCAAAATTGAATATAAAAAAATCTGTTTGCTCTTTTGAGAAATGGATTTCAGTGCAAAATTCTGCTGGAGCAGCACTATTAACTGATTTATTTTGAAAAAAAATTGTTTTTCCCATGAAAGTATCCCTTTAAGATGATACAAAATATCTATTCCGAGCAAGAGAATAGTAACTCTATTTGCTTTCAGATGTCCATATAAAGGGCTTTGGTTGGAAGAATAGCAGTTTGTGTTTCAGTTTGGCATGTGTTTCATACCACTGTACAATAAAGATTACAATGGAATTATCCAGCCTTTAGAAATGGAAGTGCAATGTAGATGCTTTTGCAGAGACATTTTACTTATGTGTAAAGATTTTCATGGCTTTGTGAGTGTGGAGACTTATGTTTTTAATGTTTAAAACTTTCACAAGTAACCCTGTACTTTCTGTTTCACCTATCACAAATCATGTACTTACTGCTTTTGGCTTGTAAGGGGGTTGGGTTTCTTCATCTTACAGTTCCACCCAGTCAATGAACTCAAAGAACGGGTGGCATCTAATGTCCCCTCATGCACCGAGCCGTCGCCTTGGAGCTAAGGGATCAAAGGACAATTATTTTAATATCACAGATTCATACTCGCAAAAATACCCACCAATGGAATCATTGATAATTGTAAACATTGCTAAGATCATATGTTTGCAGGTTAGTTATTGACATTTCTAATAGGTTAATTGAAATTAAAATGACAACAGTCATTCAGTCTGGGACAGACTTTTATGATACTTAATGAAATGTTTAGTTTCAGAATGTGAAGTAAAACTCGTGTTGTGTTTATGTTGTTGTATACCCCTTCAAGAATGCAAAGGCGATAAATTATAGCCAGAGACCTTCAGACCTGCAGTGGAGTAAAAATGGGGCATAAATACATTTATGTTACAGTACTGCACCTCTATCCCACTGTTGCTACCCACCTTTCTCAAGAGATGTCTTAGGTCTTTATGCAGCCATTGAGGTATTTCAGGTTCATCCAAGATAATGGAATACATTAGCTCCTCGCTGTTGTGGTTGTTAAATAGCGCATCGGCAGTAGCCATTTCATAGATGGTGATGCTCAATGACCACCAGTCAACTGCTGCATTATACAGTATGGTTTTACTTGTAGCATCTTGAACAGAAAGAAAGATTAAATGTAAGAGCAAAATCACATTCTCTACTTATGTTTACTGGGATTATGTTAACAACAGAATTCAATAGATTTAGCTGGCCATTGTGTGAAATCAGATATACATGTGAAGCAATAAAAAGTTCATGAATAAAAATAGTTTTTTGCGAGTCTAGTCACCAATAGCTGGACACATTTGCTGGTACACATGTTTTTGGCCACTATGAGTTACTGCCCCGATCAATTGTTGTGCCTTTTATTACATAAGGGGGCTGGTAGCCAAACATGCCTATTTGTATAACATGTATGTAAATACAGTATGTCTTTGAAAGACATCAGATAGATACAGTTCTGCTATCCTTGCATATTCTTCTTCTTGATTTTACTTGTTTCTTACTGTAAATATACTGTAATTCCATGTCTTACCTCCGGGGCCATGTATCTCAGGGTTCCAACCCGGCCAGTCATCATCCTAGAAGACGTTTTGTACCGCCAGGCCGAAGTCTGAGATCACAGCATGGCCGATGTGATCCAGAAGGATGTTGAGGGGTTTAAGGTCTCTGTAATATAGAGATTAAAGGAGTTACATAAAAGAAAACAAAGGCTGCTGATCTGCAGAACAACCTGTGTATGGCCTCTGCTGTAGAATGTTACAGAGATGAAGAAAGCTATACTGACCGATGGATGATCCCCTTGCTATGCAGGAACTGCAGGCCAAAAATCATCTCTGCTGAATAGAACCTTTTAAACAGGGAAATAATGGTTAATGCCATAAAGATTACCCTGTAATATATTACCCTTCATTTGAGAGACTGAAAAATAATTGACTGCTAAATAAGAATATGATGTTTCCCAATGTCAAAAATGTACATATATTATTCCATCCTCCTTACAACATGACTTAGACAAAACATAGCTATCTCTGGGTTCTTACCAAGATAGTGCAAAGCACAGGACTTGTTTATTTGCAAGAGTTGCAAAGTTGCACCTGCAAGTAACCTATGGAAACCAATCAAATTTTAGATTTGTTGCATCCTCAGTTATTTGAAAGATAATTACTGTTTAGTTGTTATGGGTAACTGCCCAGGTGCACATTTGCCAAGTGTTGCTAAATGGGCCTTATGGAATGAAAAAGGAACAAATATATGGGGTAATGTAATACAAAGTGGGACATGTGTCCACATCCAGAAACTCACAACAACCAATCAGTTGTGTGTTTTTGAAGAGTTGACTAGCAAATGCTGATTGTTTATTGGTTATTAGCCAAGTTGCAAACTTTAGGCCATTTATTACATTACCCCCATAGGTTTATTTGGTATTAAAGTATTTCTTAGTGATATGGTATTATTCTGCCATTTACCACATGTGCCACTTACAGGACTCTGTCCATATTGAACCGGCCGCGTTTCTCCAACTCGTCTTCTAGGTTTCCCCCGCTCAAATACTCCATAATATAGAAGGCGTGCCGCTGGTTACACAGACAAAAGACATATACAAGTTGGTACACATACAGTATATATGAAACCAAATAAAATTGGGCAAGGAGTCCTCTGGATTTTATCAGTAAAAAAAAACCCCATTGCTGAACATGTTCCGCAAAATTAAAGAAATTAATTAATTCATTAATTAAATATATCATATGAATATATTGCATCGGGTCATTAATATCATGGGTAGTTGATAGGTAATTGGTATTACCCCATCCCTTCTCAATTCGGTTTACACTGTGATACATGTAATAATACATGTTATATGGCGGAAAAAAGAAAGGACCAATGGGAATTGTCTATGGCTGGAACCAACTGGGAGATTCTCTGGTAGTCTGGCAGACCAGTCACACCATGCATCTATGGGACTGAATGGTAATACTTAGTCAGTGTTGTACCTGGGTTTCAAAAGCGGCATAGCCTTGGCAGAGGAATCGGCAGTCCTTTGAGATTTTCAGAACGTGTGCCTCAGTGGCAAGGTTGCTGTAGTTGGTTTCCTTTGCTTTTCTTATTGATTTTAGTGCCACATATGGCCCCTGCCTTTTAGTTTGGCCAGTATGACCTGAGAAAGGCAAGAATAGAGTCAATATATACTGAATTGAGAGCACTAAGATTGAAAACACATTGATATATACCGTAGTTGGAGATATTATTCAGTTTTGCATGTTGTTCCTTTTGTACATTGCGCCAGAATCAATTCAGTGATAAGAAGGTTTATCATGTGAAAACCTATGGATGTGATTAATTTGAGACAGAATTCAATTTCAACTGGAACTGAACAAGGAGAAAAGTTGAAGAATTGAATCTAGTCTATACGTTTTCACATGATAAACAATGAGAAAACCTTTTCTCACTGAATTAATTCTGGCCCATTATTGAAAATAGTCATTCCTTTTGCTTCCAACCGCATTTAGGATTTAGATCCTAATGCGAACCAGTCCCTCACTTTGCCAAATCCTTCTGCTCCCAGCTTAGAGAAGATGTCATAGCTGGAGACACTGAGCGGGTCAAGCCTCGAAGACTTAGCTGGTCTCACGGGGTGGGTTCCTCCTAGTGAAGAAAAGAGATATGATTTATAGCATGTGTAATAATATATATTGTTAATATATCACTTCTAGAATTCTTTAGGCTCAGTTTGTTGCATTATACATAATATTTGCTTCTACCATACTCTTAAAACAACATAAAAATGTGTCTGTTCCTTTCCCTAATAGAATAGAGAATACTTGTGAAAGTATTCCCATGGCAGTGCAGAACAGTCAGTTCTACTTAACCCTCTGAGCGCCATGCACATTTTAATATTTCGAGCTTTTTCAATATAGGCCTATTTTTTTAATAAGAAACATTTAAATTACATATAAAAACGATACATTATTTTAAAGACAAAATAAGCTTTCTAAATTTGCCTGACAGCATTATAGCATTGTATATTGTATTATTATATTGTTATTATAATATTTTCAAAAACAAAATCCCAGAAGAGACTGCTACGTTTGCTCCATTTAATAGTGCTCATATGTTTCTTTTCCAGGGACTGTCTGTGGTTTTAAGGTGTGTAAATGATGTGAGTGCATACTATATGATATTATGATATGCTATATGATATTATATATTGTTGCTATATGATATGTGATCAAGTGTGTAAGAAGGGTCTGTTGGGACTCAGATGTTAAAGGGGTTGTTCACCTTTAAATTAACTCTGAATATGATGCTGAGATTGATTATCTGAGACAATTTGCGATTTTTTTATCATTTGTGGTCTTTGAGTTTTTAAGGTTTGCATTCAGCAGCTCTTCAGCAATCTGGTTGCTATGGCCCAAATTACCCTATAAACAATGCACTGTTTTGAATAAGAGACTGGGACAGTCCAAGTAGGAGTCCAAATGTATTCTTGTTACTTTTTAATACCGATCCTTCTATTCCTCTCCTATTCATATTAAAGTCTCGTATTCAAACCAATGCATGGTTGCTAGGATAATTTGGACCCTAGTTACCAGATTGGTTAATATGCAAATTGAAGAGCTGCTGAATAAAAAGCTAAAAAACTAAAAATGATAAAAAATTAAAACAAATTGCAAATTGCCTCAGAATATCATTCTCTACATCATATTAAAAGTTATCTCAAAGGTGAACAACCCCTTTAAAGGTTAATCTTTCTTTTTTATTACCATACAAGAGTTAAGGTGGTTCTTATACAATAGGTATGCCTTTAGTACTGAATGCTAGGACTCTGCAGATCCGTTATTCGGAAACCCGTTATCCAGAAAGCTCCGAATTATGGAATGTCTCCCATAGACTCCGTCTTATCTAAGTAATGTTTTAATATTATTTCCTTTTTTTTTAATACTAAAACAGTACCTTGTAATAAGATATACTGAATCCTTATTGGAAGCAAAACCAGCCTATTGGGTTTATTTAATGTCTATTTTCTAGTATAATTTAGGTATGAAGATCCGTTATTCAGAAAACCCCAGGTCCTGAGCATTCTGCAGAACAGGTCCTATATCTGTATTACCTTTAGGTTATAATCTGTTCTTAATCAAAATATCGAAACTTTGCCTGATATCCCTGGTGCTTCATGATAAATTTGAAACTCTTCCTGCACTCCATGCAGCTTTCTGCAGAGGCAGCTTTCATATATATATATATATATATATATATATATATATATATATATATATATATATATATATATATATATATATATATATATATATATATATATATATATATCACAGTGTGCTACCCACAATAAACCAAAGACTGCCGCAGATGTATATTGCATCTTTAAACAATGTTCCAACAAAGGACAACTGTGATTTATTTAGTCCCATAAATCTAATTTTTTGTTGCAGAACAGATTGATTTCTTAGCAAGCTGGTAATATACTGTTTTTATAGTTACATGAATGCAAATTGCTGCAGTATGCCAAGCTGGTATTGATGATTCAACAGAGGTGAGACAAGTTGAAGCGTGGTTGGTTCCCCCACGATTCTTTTGTGTTGGACTCATAGTTACAGCTTACGGCTGAGAGGCTCCCTCTGATTTCAAAATTATAATGCTTAGATCTGGCTTTTATGTAAGCCTGCAGAACAAGACAGAGCAAATGAAAACATGCTCTCTATAGCAAAGGGGGAGAGAGAATAATCTAACAGTTCTATAAGTCAGACCTGCAGGGGTGAATTAATCAAGGTAAACACGTAAGTTAACTGGCAATGGTAAAACTGAACTGAATTATTACTGGAACATGTATTATGTATTCTTATGACAAATTCAGTATTTCAGGCAATATGCTCTTTATATAGATATAAAAAAATCTTTAATGATCTTTTAAAAAATAATATCACTGTCTACGGATGTAGGGTCATCCCTTGGGCACATATAACATCCTCATAGCATTGGTAAGGCCAATAAGCAGTTAATTTAGATGATAGGTACAGAAGCCTTGTGCAGAAATCTGATTTGTATGTCAAGGCATTCAGAACTTCCTTGTGCTTGTATTCAATCTCACATCTCTTTCTTAGTAAAAATGTTTTTGCAGTGTTTTAACTGTCCCACAAAAATACAGAAAAACGATAAGCAGAAGGTCTACAGAGGCAGATCACTATAAACTGCAACTGATGGGTATAACAATCCAAATACTACTAAACAGTGAAAGCCTCACATAATATGTAAGGCAGCAGTTTGTAAAAAACATCAATTATAGGCTAGTGCATTTCATGCAGGGTACATGAAAAATGGAAACACTGAAGCCATTGGGAAAGAACGTGCCAGATTGCAAGGCACTAACTATCCAGTCACAGACAGATCTAGATTATGCAATGGCTGCATAGGGTCCGATAAAAATTAGAGGAACTAGCCAGGAAGTTGTAGGAAGAATACAGCTTTGCCTTGCTGAAGCCATACTGGTGTGCCTCTAAGAGAGTCATTGAGCTGCCAGTGGTAGGAAGTGCAACCTTAAATCATTAATTATATGAGAGTACAACAGATGTAAAGCACTCACAAATGCAGCTTCCTCAAGGACACAGAGCCCACAAAATATTAGTATCAAATTATACACATTTGAGAGGGAAGTACACATGGTGTGTGCATTATGATGGTTACTAGATGTGCTTTCTCCTGCATTTTACATCATTTAAGCCTAAATAATTAACTTGATTTACAAACCATATTGTCTCAAACTATCTGTAGCCATAGAGAAAGTTGGGAACCTGTGGTTGCTTCAAAAGTAACAGGATACTTTGAACAAAACAGGGATTGTTTGTTTGTCCATATATTACAATATATTGAGCAAGTCATCCCTGGTCTGGCCAGTCCTACACTCACTTTCATCTGATCCATTAAGAATTTTATTACTTCATTCTACATTTTTAAAAACGTCTTAATGTCCTATATATATTGATAATAACTGAGTGGTGAGCACAGCTTTCCTTCTGTTGCTTGGGGTTGACCACACCATTAATAAAATGGGTCTACAAAAGCTATGAATAAGAACGATAATGGCAAGCTAGTAAGAGAGCTCAGAGATGACACATTAATCTAGAAGCAGGGACCTGCTGTTTGTTGGATCCTTGTAGAGCCACTAGAGGTCTCATGCTTTTGGCATTGCTTTCAGAGTGAATGACTTTTCCTCCTGTCTGTTTTCCCTTGTTGACACATCCTACAATCCAGGCAATAGCCCAATTCAGTAGCTATTTAAGCCTGCCTCCAACAATGACCTGTGCTGTATCATTAGCCTTTGTGCTGATACCAGACATCCAAGTTCTCGAGTTCCTGTCTTGTAAGTCAGTTCCTGCCCTACTCTTGTCTTCCATCGTCTCATTTTCTGGCTTGGCCTGTTATCTGGATTCCTGCTTTTTTGCTGCCTGCCCTTATCCTGTCCCTGTTTTTGGACTGTGTTTTGCTTGTAACCTGCTCTGACCATATGCCTGTATTTGTTTTCTGTCATCTGCCCGAGATCCACGTTGTAAAGTTTTTATTATCAAATCAAATCTTTTTATTTAAACCTCATTATGTTTGAGCATGGTTACTCAGCTCATGACGGCTAATTAAGTGCATGATTCTGACACCTACGTATTAATATGGAACTAAAGGCTGATAGGATAATTGGCGCTCAGTTACCAACACTTGTCAAATTTGCACCAGGGCAGAAACCTATAGTAATTACTCTGTGCTTAGCATTTTTCAGCCAGCTGCAGGAAGAACAATCAAACCAAATTCTGATTGGCTGCCATGGGTTACTGTCCAGGTGCAAATGTATCAATGTTGATAAATGAGTAGCATATGTGCTGCTCCATTTAGTATACTTAATAACCTTTGTAATATACCCTGATTATTTGTGATGTTGATATTACACTGCACAATCACCCTATAGAGACAAAAAATTGTTTCCATTGTTTCCAGCTCTGGATTTAGAGCAGTATATATATATCATAATAGTATATGTAAAATAGATAATGCAGGTGCCCTTATACACTGAGCCAAACATGCAGGTGGCTACACACCAGATACCTTTAATGTAATTCATGAAACATATAGATGTACATACAATGTAATAAAAATAAAAAACGTTTGCATCAGGTATAGTCACCTAAAGCAGAAATCATTTACTTGTCATGTATTCAAAAGCAAACTATTACTATTAGTATTATGAACACATATTTATAAAGCATCACCATTTTACACAGCTAGGCCTGCCAGCTGTTTGGTTTTGAACTAGAGTTTTGAACCAAAGTTGTCTGGTTCAAAGCCTCCTGCTCAGTTTGTATTGGTTTAAAACAGACAAATGCCTTCTCTGTGTGATGTCCCAGTGCCACCCCAAACATATAATAAATGAGTTTTATACATTGGACATAGAGATTACAAACAAAAAATAACCAATACAAGATGTAAAAAGTTCCCGAAAGAGCTGAACATATTATTGGTTTCTATGGGTTACTGCACCTGGAAAAAACTTTGTTAATTTTCTTACATTGCCCATGAAGTTTCTGGAAGTTTACATTATATAATATATTGTTACATTGCACTTGTCAGAGACGTGGGAGCTTTAAAGATTACAGTACAAGAGGTGATTTGGAGTAGTAGTGAAATCAGAGTTCATTTACAAGCACAAGAGGGATTATTGATCCTTTTCTACTGACCAGTCTGAAGTGCCTCAATTATAAACTCAGCATATTGCCATATGTTCACAGGCTATTAAGTCAGGAATTTCAATTATACTTATTGTACATGTAGATGAGTTTTTCATAAGGGAGACTGGAGGCCCTTTTGGAATGGTGCCCTTTAATACTGCAGCAAGCTTGAACACCACAACTGGTTTCTACAAGAGTTTGAGAAATATGAAACCAGTAAAAACAGCAGCAGAAGTACATTATGAACCTTCTTATGGAAAAGTAGCTTTAGGACATGAAATTTGCTGAAGATTTCTAATATTGTTTTGGAAATGTTGATCACCAAGGGTTTCCATGTATGTTGCACCAAAACAAAAAACAATAGTTTTGTAGGCATTTAATTATAATATACTGCTACCCTTGATAATTATAATGTAGAGTTGGACTGGGCCTAGACCCACTCCCTGCACTCCCTCTTCATACTTATTTCCCAAGCCTCGGTCACACTGAAGTGCCGGAAAAAGGTGAGGTGGTTGGTTGGCGGCAGAGAGGACTTTGCCCTGGGTCCCCGAGTTTGACGCTGCTAAAATCTGTAAAGGGCCATTTTCTACCAGGGCAGTGTGAAAATTGCAATTTCAGACACAATTCATCTTGATCTTTACCCAGAATTCAATTATGGACATGAAGGGGTGATGCACCTGATGCAATTGTGTCTGAAGCATCAAAATGCACACAATTGTGCCAGCACTGTGATACAAATCAGATGAAATGGGGCTAAAGAGTTGTGATTGCTTAATATCTTCTGCTCATGGCCTGTGTATATTTCTTTAGGCACAAGAGCTTTGAGTCTGTTGACACAGTATGCTAAATAAACTTGGGGGGGGGCATGTAATCCCTAATCGAATTATGGTATAGTAATGCAAATAGCTAATTAGTTTTGTATGCAAAAATGGTATTGAAAGAGCAGTGACGTCATGAACCAAAGTCAGTATAACCTAAGCAGCACAATAATCCAACCTGTTTACTTATTATTTATGATGAGGTCCAGCAGTGCACTCTTCACAAGTCCTGCAGAGGGCAGCACCTCCTAGCATTTGACACTTGTCATTACGTTGCCCATTTATCTCCGGTGGCAGCACTTTTGGAGATCGGTATCAATTAGGTGCTTGATAATTATTCACTGGAAATGTAAATTGCTGTGGATGGGCCATGCCTGTCTCAAACCAAACAGTCAGAGAGTAAAGAAGAAAACCACAGAAGCACAAGAGCAATGTACTTGCATTATCATTGATGATGTCATTGTTTAACCCTTTGACTGGACTGTATGTCATTCTTTGTAGCTTTGCATTGCAAACGTAGTGAGAAGGTGCAGGGGCCCTGTCTGTGGTCTCTGTAATCAAAAATATAGTTCAGAGACCTGCATTCTCCAAGTAAATATAGAACTGCCAACCCTATTTATGAGGGGTTGATGGGAGGGGCATGTAGAAGTCCCCAGACATTGGCAACCCAGCCGGCCATCTCCGCCCCATGCCAATGTGTGTGCGAAGGTGCAAGTGTTGTGACGATGGGGGGGGGGAGGATCAGGCACATAGGCATGAAGGAGACAATCGGAGGTGGAGGAAAAAGGGCCCAGACCAGTGGTAATAGCAAAAGAAGAGGTACATGTCTGGCTCCCCTCATTGCTACACCCCAGCACATGCCTCTTCTACCTATCCCCCTGGACATCCCTCCTCCTGCTCCCTGACTTGAAGCCCTTATCCTTACCAGTACAGTGTCTGTCTTATTACTTGTCATACAAGTTTCCCCAGCAATACACATGCTATATAATAGGGTCTCCCAGGCAGCTGAGCCCCAGCTTGATGCCTACCTTCTCTGCTGAACCTTTAGATTGGGTCTCTAAATGGGCATGGTACCGCCTGGACACTGACCCCTTTCTCAAATCTGATTGGAGCTTCAACTGCTCCACTAACTCACACCACCTACAGTAAGCTCCACAAATCTAATCTCCAACTAACCTCTTACATTTATTGGCACCTTCTTGGCTCCCTGGCATCATGCACTATCCCTTCTCATAAATCAAAGAGAGCATGGCCCACTCCTATCTCTTTTATATAACTTCTCCTAGAGCATTATCCTATCTACACACCCACCTGGTGAATGACCTAGAAATGACAATACTTACATAACAAAATCTATTCTATTCCTTACAAGTATCAAGATGATATGTGCTCTTATTTTGAATTTGTTGTTTTTTTTGCCCTCTCATGGTAGATTACAGTAATCATAACGAACGCACTTTGAATATGGCAAATATTCCTGTTAACACCCATGACGTAGAGTTAGAATGAGGAGATTCGCATATATATATATATATATATATATATATATATATATATATATATATATATATATATATATATATATATATATATATATATATATATATATATATACTGTATATAAAACAATAGTAATAATGCATTGAAAAAAAGCCAGAAAGGCCATCCTTGTCAGAACATATTAAAATGCTAATTGTGCTCTGGCAGTTCATTGAGACTGGGTTATTTCTACCAGTTCTCCTGCATTCCATCATTCACTGCACTAGTGAGGTGTATGCTCCATATTTATAGCTT
Source organism: Xenopus laevis (assembly GCF_017654675.1). NCBI lineage: Eukaryota > Metazoa > Chordata > Amphibia > Anura > Pipidae > Xenopus > Xenopus laevis. The sequence continues at coordinate 43,048,293 of NC_054383.1, read as the reverse complement.
GGGGAGCAACATCATTCCAACAGAATGCAATTCTCTCTCTGAAGATTTAGTGAAATAGCATTTCTAGTGACATGACATTTAAAAGAGCAGGTTTTATTTAGAACGGAACATGGAGATTCAGTGCGGCAGTGAAAGCACCACAGGTTCAGAGTATGAAAGGGAAATTGCCAGACAGAGAGCTACCCTTTAAAAATGGGATTTCTATTTAAATGTTCTCAACATTAAGTGCTACTGTTTGGCTAAATACGTGATTAAAAACTGAAATCAGCAGGAAGAATTTTGCAACAAATTGCACCACAAATAATAATTTCACAATTAAAAACCTTTTGGTACAGCAGGGTACACTGTAGTCTAGTCAATTTCAGGGGTCCATTGAGACCAAAATGTGGAAATATTAAGAGATTTTTCAGTAATGTACTATGTACTATGTAAGCAAAGGCAATCTATTGTCCCTCCCTAGAACTAAGGTTTATATGTACAGGTATGGGATCCGTTATCCATTAACCCATTACCCAGAAAGCTCCAAACTGCAGGAAGACCATCTCCCATGGACATTATTTTATCCAAATAATTAAAGTCCTTTGTACTTGATTCAAACTAAGATATAATTAATCCTTATTGGAGGCAAAACAATACTTTTGGGTGTATTTAATGTTTGAAATTATTTTTTTGGTAGACTTATGGTATGAAGATTCCAATTATGGAAAGATCAGTTATCCGCAAACCCCAGGTTTCGAGCATTCTGGATAATAGGTCCCATACCTGTATTCCTGGCTCTTAATTGCATTGCTTTGCCCTGAAAACCATGATTATTGTAACAAGGAAAAATAGTTGCAAGCCTTGTGATGTTTGCCTTTTTACTACCTTTACAATTGGTGGGTCTATTTATTTAAATATACATTATTTATAAATAATAACACTGCAGGCCCCATCAAGCTTCAGCTCAGGTTGATCATCATGATGTTCCCTATCAATGTCAAATGGGGAATGTTTGCTTGATGTTGTACACAGGTACACTGTATATATGCACACTCCAGGTTGGAATCAGCCCTTTTTGCTGGGTTCACAATTTTTGCTTGGTTCACATTTGTGTAAAATTTATTGTATTTTTGCTTTCTTCAGTGTAATCTAGGAGAGGCAAATAAATGAAGCACAAATGTTACATATAGCTAGAAAGAATGGGGAAAAATCAAATGGTAATAGAATCTTTGAACTGAATTCCAGTACAGCGCTGGTCTAGCTGGGGAGCTAGAGCTTTTGCCTTGATCATCAAAGGGAGGGGGACAGGGCTGACAATTTATTTCTTGGTAAAATTTCCATTAGATATCTATCTTAATTTACTTGTCTTAAGTTGGGAACAGTTTTTGAATAGGGTTTGTGCTAAACATACTTGTACCTATTGTGTTAACATGTTTTTAACATACGCTAATTAGATTACCAATGCACAGATAAACCACTTGCATAATGAATTTCTGTTTATCTGTAAGCCAAAACAGTCACAACAAAGGGGTAAAGATAAGGGGTTGTTTATACAAGAAATGCTCTCTTCCTGGTTTATAAAAAAACTAATGAAATACTGTATGTATTTTTATTAAAGAAAGAGATGTACTTCAGCATAAGTTCTATTTACATTATATGAATATGGTACTCGCCTAATCCGATTGTTAGGGCGACTGTGGAACAATCAGTTCAGAGCTTTTACTGGCTATTTTGGAACTGTTGTTTGTTGATAAATTGTCAGTAATCTGCCCCTTACAGAAGGTTGAATGGGCATCTGCTCAGTAGTACTCCACTTTAAATTGTCCTAAGCCCATTCATGCTTAAGCAATCCTAGATTACTCTTTTAGTTTTAACATAGATTTAAGTAACACAATTAATTATAATAAATATATATTTAACTTAAACCAATGATGTCATGATAAAAGGTAGTCTTTTAACTGGACAGTACTGCTAACTGTCCATTCAACCCAGACTAAACTGCAAAAGAACAGAGACCTACCTGGCCCTATGGCTGGCAGAAAGAACAAGGCTGCTGTGCACCTTCTGATGTGAACTTCTGCACCTTACACCAGATATAAAGTTTTCAATTTGGCATAAGGTGCAGATGGCATCTGGCCCCAGTCAGAAGTGTCTGCTCTTGTTCCTTTAGTGCACTTCTGTCCTCGGTCATCGTAAATTACCCCTTATATTTCTTAAAGGAGGACTAAACCATAAAAATGAATATGGCTATAAATGCCATATTTTATATACTGAACTTATTGAACATCTTATGATCCTGGACTTCAAACTTGTCACAGGGAGTCACCATCTTGGAAAGTGTCTGTGACACTAACATGCTCAGAGGGCTCTGAACAGCTGTTGAGAACCTAAGTTTAGGGGTTGTCACAAATTATCAAGCAGAAAATGAGGTTGGCAAATGGGAGAAATTAATTAATACCTTTGTTTTAAAACACTCAGTCCCACAATGCTTTTATTGCTCCAAACCCATGACAGTTTCATCTTGCCAGTATACATTGCGTTGATTTATACGGTAGGTGGTCAGGGCTGTTGTTGGGAACCCAGCCATATAGTCCCATGGTTATGCTTTGTAAGCTTGACTGCCTGTGCTGTTGACTTTATTACATCAAAACATGTGGGCCAATACTTGTTCTTCCTTATATATGAGCAGAAAATCAATGACATGCTATCTACCAAAGAGTATCATAGGCATTTAATAAAGCAGCTCAACACTGATGTGAAAATCCTGTTTGCAGAAATGAATACTTTGCAAAACACATTGCCAGCGGTTCACTCATCTTGACTAATAACAAATCCTTTTTAGCAGCACAGCAATTTTTTTTTTTTTGCTTGAGTGTATTTCTTAAACTGAAGTGCAAGTACAAGCCTTCCAGTGCCAGATATTAGGAGAATCCCACATATACAGGCAATTCAGCAGAAATCATCAGGTTGTGGCTTTTCAGCTGATGCTAGACTACATTTTCAAGCTTAGTCTCTTCCATCCTCTCCGCAGTTAGTTTTGCAGTTATTAGGGATAGCTTTTTCTAATTATAAAGACCCATCATACTCACAAAAGAGATATGTTGACTAATCAAATGGTCTAAATGCATCATTGATTTATTATACACACCTATTTACAATGACAGTCACCATTATTATTATTTATAATAACAACACATATTTATAAACACCAACATATTCTGCAGTGCTGTACAAAAGATGTACAATAAATGGTTGTATATAGTGGCAGGCCTATCCTAGGGTGCCTGGCGGTCCACCTCACCCCTCCCACCTCCCGCACACAAACAAGCATGCATGCGCGATGATGGTGCGGGGGTGCATGCATATGCAAAGACAATGTGTCAGGCAGCAGTCGGTGTTAGAAAGCAGCGGGGGAACAAGGGCCTGGAGCAGAGGTAAACATAAGAGGTGTGTGCCTGCTGCCCCCCCCCATTGCACCCTAGGCACATGCTTCTTTTGCCTACCCCTAGTTCCGGCCCTGGGTGTATACATTACACATACAAGAAAACATACAAAAGAAACCAATAACCAATACAAGAGGTAAAGAGAGCCCTGCCCAAAAAAGTGAACAGCTTAACGAAGGCTGCAGCAAAGAGTTTGTATGTGTATGTGTGTGTGTGTATATATATATATATATATATATATATATATATATATATATATATATATATATATATATATATATATATATATATATATATATATATATATATATATATATATATATATATATATATATATATATAGAGCCCATTATCCTCTTTCAACAAATTCTATTAGAGCTTTATAACAGCAATACATTAGGATTTGTTTTTTAAAGGATAAGTAAAGTGTTAATCACTGAGGGATACCCCCATTTATTATAATTACTAACCACAGACCCAAGACTGACACTCTTCTTCAATGAAAATCCACTTGCCTGGGGTACTATTCTATTTAGTGCCACCCTACCATCTTCTCTCTTGTTTCATGAATTATTTGTAACTTCCCTGGGCCATGCTCATGTGCAGTAAAGGAAAACCAAAACTAGTACAGTAAGATCTGCATTATATAGGGTGGCAGCATCAATCTTTCAGGCAACCTTCCAACAACACCAAGCTCTCCTTCCTTAACATACCAGACCACAGGAGATCTTTTGGGTGAAAAAGGCAGCAGCTTCTTTATTACCAAAGTAACAATACATAAATAACAACCAACATAGTTAAGTGTAGGGCAATGTAAACAATTACTTTTATATGATATTAAGCCATTAACTTTCTTGCAACCTCTGATAGCCGCTGAAGACTGCAAATAATTGTAACCAAAAGTGAGGGGCTTGGTGATGTGGGGGGCAGGCAGATGACATCAGAGGGTGGGTGTACCCCTGATGTCGGGGCGGGTTATGACTTGGAGATCGCAGATTAGCTGATTGCTGTGCTATTTAATTTAAATCCAGACAGGCAGTTTTCACCTGCACAGCCCTCCCAAAAACCGTGCTGTCCAGATGACAAGTGGCAAACCTAGGCCCATCTGTTGTCCTTCCTAGGTGCAGCTTTTCTTCATAACTCAGGCCACTTCTACTGGGCACCTTCCATCACTTTAGCCCCAGGCCTAACCCCTGGTACACCCAACATTGGATACCCTCCGGGCAGTAACGTAACTAAAGGGGGGCGGGCCCTGGCGCGGGACATGCAGCCAGGCCCCGCGCCCCCATCTGTACACCCGGAATCAGCTCGTATCTCTGCCGGAGTCAGTGGCGCGCAAGCTGCCGGAGGGCCCTGAGGGGGTGCGGGCCCTGGCCCAATCGCACCGCTGCTCCCCTGGTAGTTATGCCACTGCCCCCGGGGAGCCCTTCCGGTTGAAACACTACACTCCCACTCCGCTACCCCACTTGCTCTGGGGAGGGCAGAGGGCAAGGTAATAGAGAACACACCCTTCACCACCTCTAACCCCTTGTTTCTCTATCCATTCTCACAGCAACCCAGGATACTACAAACGTCCATAATCCTTTACATACTTCTCCAGTTTCCTGGCCCTGTCCTTCCCAGTGCTTTGCTTTATAGCATGTGCATTTTCCGTAAAGGGGTCTGAGATTAGCTATTATAATCATTGGGGGTGTCTAAGAAACAGTCTGCGCTCAGTGATTATCCCTTTCCCAAATTCATTTTTAATCCAAGTCCAATTTATTGTGCTCAGTTTTAGCAAAGGTGCATACTGCCCCTGAGTATATAAAAATGCATACACATCAGATAAAACTCCCTCTCATTCTATTTAACAAGCTGCATTTTTATCGCTCTTTTAATATTACAGGAAACGATTTGTAATAAAACATAATTCATTAGTTTAAGTGTTACAAAATGAAGCACGACTCATTGCTGTCGCAGCACAAGAGAGCAAGACATCCATTGCTTTCCCTGTAGGATCGCTTACAATATAAAAACCGAAACAGAGAAATCACCACTGTAGAATTTATTAGTATCGGCAAAAAGGCCCAACATTTTTGCAAAGATTAAATTAAAAAAGTAATGCAGGAAAATAACCCAGAAGTATTATTCATTCCACGTCAAGGAAGAGCAATGTGCTGCTGGCCTTCCCTTGGTACTGGATATAGTGTATATTTGCAATGGACATGATGGAGTGAGGGAATAGAGAGAAAAAAAACAAGCTCTACTTATTGTGCCACTGTCTCTGGTAGGCCTTGCCTCGTGTTCATTAGCAGACAGAAAATACAGATCCCACTCATACAGGCTCCAAAATGAAATGAGACAATTTTCTCTGGATAGCCGTTATCAGAGTTTTTATGACTATGTTGTACATGCACACACTTCATTTTCTTCCCTTCACCTCTGACCCCTGGATAAGATAACGCATTGCAGAGCAAAATGGTCAATAAAAAAACCTAGTTTCTGGCTGCTAGCAGGCTGTGCGTGGGCAGAGTACCTTGGGACATAGTACATTTACATTCTCCTAATGGTTTGGAATTTCCAGCACTGTCTGTAGTTTTAAAAATATGAACCTGTGGTGCTTTCTATTTAGCACAGCTGCCTGTTTGTAGATGCCACTCCTTGTTCCCTAAGGGCCGCTGACACAGCAGCTGTGAATTTTGTTAATAGAATCCTAGTGGTCAGGGGACATTCTCTATTCATCCCCAGTCTGTCAAAAATGCAAACTAGTTTTTTTTTACAGATTGAATTATTCTGTATATCAGGAACCAGGCATTGGATCTGCTATAGAGAAAGTTTGGGACCTTGGGTTTTCTGGATGTAGTCTTTCCGTAGTGTCTTAAAACATGCTCCTGGCACCTCTTGAAGTTGCTCCAAACGTAATTGCTTTTAAGCAGTGTCGGACTGGGACACCAGGGGCCCACCCAAAAACCTTAGACCAGGGGTCCATCAAGAAAATTTAGACCAGGGGCCCACTCTCAGTACTATTATTCTTCCTCTCCTTACTCAACGACTGTTCTCCTAGTCTCTTTTAGTTATACATATTATAACCTATTATTCCATCTATTTAGCTTCTTTGTTTTCATAGAAACAGGGAATGGCCATGAAATAGGCCAAATGTTTAGCAGTACAAGGGCCCACTAACACCTGGGCCCACTGGGAGTTTTACTGGTATCTCGGTGGGCCAGTCCAACACTGCTTTTAAGCGTTTCCATGGTGGCATAACTACTATAGGCCGGGCTCCAACATGCAAAGTTCTCCTCTGCCTCCTCCCTACCCACCCCACTGTCCAGGGCCAAATTTACATAGCAGGTGATCCTAGGCCCCCTGTTGTTCATCAACCCTGTCCCCTCCCCTTCATTTGTGCACATGCACAAATTTTCATCATCAGGTTTGGAGCACTGGGAATTGGCATATGGGAAATTAAAAAACAATTGGCTCTCATGAATAGTCCCAGAGCTTCCAAACCAATGGGGTGTGGTTGGGTTTCATGCAGCCCTAGGCCCGGGCCTTCGTGGCCTTTCCACAAATCCGAGCCTGCCTCTGCTGACTGTCTGCCTTGCTGCCTGTTGGTTTGGGCTGGTGGCAAAAATTAAATTGCAGAAGAGGGTAGGGAGAACTATCAAACAGGAGACCCCCTGTCCCCCAGGTCTGCTGTATGGTACTTACTCCACTGGGTTCCCACAGCAAGTTGCACCAATAAGTGCAACTGAGTTGCACCAAAAAAATCACAAACTAATGTCCTTTTAATGGCGAGGACCACAAGTGAAAATGTGAACTGCAACTTGCTCCCACACACACACCACACACACACACTTGAACCCCCTGGGCACAACACCCCACATGGTTGCAGTTAAATTGGAATTATTATTACTATTATTATTAATAAAACATGATGAAAAAAACATGTGGCTTTGCATCTGAAATTGAACTTGTGGTCATAAATGGCCCTTATTAAAATGGATTTATGCTACTTTAGTCAACATTAAGTAGTTAAGGATAATGAGCTTCCAGACAATAGATTCCATATCTGTACTGGAAGTATTTTACTGTGATAAAATCATCTAATGCATGAGGACTGCGGGATTGACGTAAGAGAGATATGAAGGTATCTCTTTAGTATTTTCTTTAGTTATAGGATATGGAAAATAATACAAATAGAGGTATATGTATGTATATATCTGGAATGCTTGGGACCTGAGTTTTTTGGGATAAGGGATCTTTCCATAATTTAGATCACTGTACTTTAAGTCTGCTAAAGAACATCTAAACATTAAATAAATCGAAAGGGATTGTTTTGCCACCAATGTGGATTCATACAGCTGGATCAAGTACAAAGTACTTTTATATTTAAACAGAAAAAGGAAATTATTTTTAAAAACTACAATTATTTGATTATAATGGAGTCCATGGGAGATGGCCTTTGGGTTTGGGTAATTCGGGTTTCCAGATAAGGGATCCCATACCTGTATAGGTATGGGATCTGTTATGCAGAATGCTTGGTACCTGGGGTTTTCAGGACATGGATCTTTCCATATTTGGATCTTCATATCTTCATTATATAATCATCTAAACATACTAATAATAAATAAACCCAATAGGACTGTTTTGCCTCCAATAAGGTTTAATTATATCTCCGTTGGGATCAAGTACAAGGTACTGTTTAATTATTACAGTAAAAAAAGGAAATCATTTTTAAAAATTTTAATTATTTTATTAAATTGACATCTATGGGAGCCCTTCCATTATTTTAAGCTTTCTGGATAATAGGTTTCCAGATAACGGATCCTATACCTGTACTAAAATAAATTAATAAACTATGTTAGTGTTGTATAAATGCATAAGGGCAACTTTTATCCAATCATAAAGATGAAGAGAATTGTTGAGGAACTGCATACATTGGCAAAAAGAGTATATATTGTAATAGCCAAAATTGTAAAGGTTGGCTTCCTTTTTTTGGATTTATACAACTGCAGTTGCTTTCTGCTTGTTTTTACGATTCTTGCCTGGAGCTCAGACAGAAAGTTTCATTACAGTACATTCTGCTAGATCATCTGATGGTACCTTTTTTTAAAGGTTTTTATTTTTTCTTCTATTTAAACTCTAAGCGATAAAACAATAAAAAGAACAACAACAGCAAAGTCGTTCTCCCCCGGCACCCAGGAGCTTTGTTACTATTGAGTTAAAGATGATATTTTTGTTGGAGATTGCCTAAAGCCATAAAGACCAGCATATAGGTTAATACGAGACCATCTGTGCTGCCTCTGTCAATTTGCTGAGAATCCATATGTCTTATCCACTATCAATTGTATAAAATAGAACTGTACTGTGCCACAGTTGGGGTTGTTTTCTGTGGAAAAAAGGAGATTGCAAAGGGACATGATTACACTTTCCAAGTACTTTAGAGGACATTATAGACAAATAGCAGGGGACCTTTTTACCCATAAAGTGGATCACCATACCAGAGGCCACCCCTTTAGACTAGAAGAAAATAACTTTCATTTGAAGCAACGTAGGGGGTTCTTCACAGTGAGGACAGTGAGTTTGTGGAATGCACTGCCGGGTGATGTTGTGATGCTGATTCAGTTAATGCCTTTAAGAATGGCTTGGATGATTTCTTGGACAGACATAATATCCAAGGCTATTGTGATACTAAACTCTATAGTTAGTATAGATATGGGTATATATAATTTATGTGAGGGTATGGAGGGGTGTGTGTATGGATGCTGGGTTTTCATTTGGAGGGGTTGAACTTCATGGACTTTGTGTTTTTTCAAAGCTCTTTCACTGCAGAAGATAGCCTGACAGAAGTGGGGCCTGCCTGCCAGATGTTTTATAGGATGATCTCCAGGCATAGAATGGTATGGAGACTTCTGTGGTGCAGTTCTCATAACCCTGTAGCTTTTAATAAAGTTCATCCCTAACTGTTTCTAGAGAGCCCAGGCATATACTCAGCAGTGTTGAGTTAGGGTTCAATGCTGCAACAATTTACCAGCCATGGACAGACAGAGTGCCAGGCTGCCACTATCATATGTCTGTCAGTGCATGCCAGGATGACTTGGGTGCTGTGTTAGCCCAGAGGAATTATGGTAGAATAGAAATTATTCTCCAGAAGAACATCATGGATATAAAAGTGACCGGAGGGGCCTTTCCAGCCAGAGAAAGCTGTTTTTAAAGAGAAAGCTTAAAGGGATACTGTTGTGGAAAATTTTTTTTTTTTACAAAATGTATCAGTTAATAGTGCTACTACAGCAGAATCCTGCTTTGAAATCCGTTTTTCAAAACAAGAAATGGATCTAATTTTAAAATTTGCTATGGGGCTAGACATTTTGACATTTCCCAGCTGCCCTCAGGTCATGTGACTTGTGCTCTGATAAACTTCAGTCACACTTTACTGCTGCACTGCAAGTTAGAGTGATGTCATTACCCCTCCCTCCTACAAGCTGCTGTAATGTAAATAGAGCCTTGTCTGCTGAGCCTGTCAATTGAACAATAGGCAGGAAACAGGAGTACACTCCCAGGACTGATGACAGGGAATAGAAAAAAAGGATAAAATAAGGAGGACATACTTGAAAACCAGGAAAACTTAGGAGGAAGTCTAGGAAGGGTTAAAATAGCTCAGGAGAAAGGAGGCAGTAAGTAGTTAATGAAAAAAGAAGTATTGCAGGCAGGAAAGGAGCAAGGTCTGTGTGAGGTGGATAGCAGAGGGAACTCACAGCTCCTTTACCTCATCTAGTAACCAGTAAAACTAACTAGGAAGGCAGCAAGGAGAGAAAGTTCCCCCCTCCAAAGGAAAGCAGAGAACAAACTTAAAGAACGGCAGGAGCTTTGATAGTGTCTGTGGGAGGAGGGGCTGCTAGTGCAGCTGTAGAGCAGGACGTAGGAAAGTGAAAGTAATTGCTTCCCTTCAAACCATGTGACCTCTCTCCTCCAAACATCACATGCATGGGCAGAGAGGGGAGGGGGAGTGTACAGCTAGATTCTCATGTCGTAGTGCGACCTGGCTTTTCATTACAGAGTGGCTGCCTCCAAGCACACAGGTAATGCTGTGCCTGCTGTTAGAGCAGCAAAGGATGAATGTGTAATGAGCAGAAATGGAAGCCCCCATGACAAAATACAAACTAAAATAACTTATGCATGGATTTTTGGATTAACATTTTATTTGCCAGACAGTGTTTATGGATGTGTGTTTTTTATAAAAATGCAAAAAAAAAAAAAAAAGTTTAAAATGACGACAGATTCCCTTTAACTAAACAAGTAGTCTAGAAATGTTGTACATTATGTTTTGTGCTTATGTACCAGCCCAAGGCAACCCCAGCCCTTTAGCAGGTAAGATCTGTTTCTCCAAAGATGCCCCAGTAGCTCCCCATCTTCTTTTCTGCTGATTCACTGCACATGCTCTGTGCTGCTGTCAATTATTGAGCTTAGGGACCCACTCTTGATATACAGTACACATAGAATAGAAATGTCACACTATAAGGCTGTAGTAATTAATACAGATAATTACTACATGACAGCACAGAAACCAGTGCAACTACCATCAGAATTTAATAATCAGCCCTGTAGCATCAGCTTACTGTATATTAGAGACAAACCTCATTTTCTGCTTGATAATTTGCGATGGCCTCTAAGCTCAGTTTCTCAACAGCTGCTCAGAGCACACTGAGCATGTGAGTGTCACAAGTTTGAAGTGTGACAAGCTTGAAGTCCTGGATCATTGCTGCTATTGAGAAACTGAAACTTTAGGCTGGTGCAAAAAGTTCAGCATATAAGGCATTTTGGGCCACATTCATTTTTAGGGTTTAGTTCTTCTTTAAATGGAATCATGGTGGGACCTAGTATTACTGTGATGAGTAGTGATGGGCGAATTTGGGGCGTTTCGCTTCGCAGAAAAATTTGCGAATTTCCCTTGAAAAAGATGGTGTCCATTTTTTTTGACGCCAGTGAATTTTCACAGTGGTTTTGCGAAGTTTCACGGAAATTCGCCGCAAATAAATTCGCCCATCACTAGTGATGAGTTCATTGTACATCATGTGCAAGTTTTCCAGTAAATATATATATTTAAAAAGGGGCGGGCCACGTCACGAGATGCCCAGAAGATGAAGAAAAGGTAAGTTTCCACCAATGGCCAAGGACTTTTCTTAAGGGTATTACAAATTACCAGCCTTGGCAGGTGTTAGGCCGATAAAATACCGGCTGGGTGGCAACCCTACTGACTATCCATTTGCCTGTCAAATGAAGCTATTTCCGATTCTGATTGGTAGGTGTCAACAGAAAGGATGTGGTGTTGTATGGATTTAAGGCCGTCTGGTGCCTTTAGTAAAGTTTTTTTATGAGCAAAATATGCATCAGGTGTTTCTCCGTGTGTTTGTGGGGGGGGGGTATATTAGTTTTAATTTAATGTGACTGCTTATCGAAGAGTACCCAGTGGTTGTGGATGGAATTGAGGTGTGAGCAACTGTACAATATAGAGTTAGCAATACATTTGAGGGCTAGAAGAGCACCAGGTGAGAATAGTGTTGTACTGGTGTCCTGGTTTGTTTTCTCATAGTGAGGCAGGGATAGAGGTGAGGCTGAGCCCATGTGACTCTACGTTGCCCTTGTTGCTCACTGAAACATGTTGTATTAATAGGTTCGCACATGACTGATACTGTATCTTGGAGCAGGGGTTTTAACTTATGGGATTTCTGTTTGTTGCCTGGCGTTTTGAGCTGAATAGCTGTTTTTAATCCAGACCATTAAAAGTTAAATGTTATAGTACTAAATTCTGCTTTTTCAATCTGGGATCATTGAGTAGTTGGTGCCAGCATGGGGTTTTTCCTTTTTTCTTTTGATTTTTGCAAATAACCAGTTTAATTACCCAGCACACCACTAGTGTGCAAAATCACTGTATATGTGGGGGCTGCATTCAGATTTTTTCTGTAGGTGACGTAGCTCACTGTAGAGGTGTGCAATGGATTTAATATTCTCCAAGGGGGCATCACAAGGCACTCACTGTATATATTAAAGGAGAACTAAAACCTAAAAAAACAAAGATTGGTCGTAATGATATTTTTTTTTATTTTCAGCTTAAAGGTTCAGAATCTCTACAACAGTAATGAGTCCGGCTTTCAGCATTGTACATTGGGGGGTCACTATCTTGGATTTTGTTACAAGTGTAAACGACACTCACACACTCTGAGCAGCTGTTGAGAATCTAAGCTAAGAGGTCACCACAAATCATCAAGCAGAAAATGAGGCTAGCTTGTCATAAAAGCTGATGCTACAGGGCGGATTAATATTCTGATGCAGAATATACTGGTTTATGAACTGCCATGTAATGAGAATCATAATTCATTACTACAGCCTTGTATTTGTGACATTTATATATTATATATCTGCAGTGAATCAGCAGATAACAAGATGGGGAGCAACATTTCTACCATTCTTCTTTGTTAAGCTTTAACAATTAGTTCTCCTTTAATTAATATTTTATTATGGTTTAAGTAGACATGACATAAGTGGGCACTTAGGTTATCATTATTTAATATTGTTTTACTGGACTTCAATAGTTACTTTTTGATGTTTCCTCAAAACTAGCCTAATCTAATATTAAATTCTCATATAAGTCACCTATAACTTGTGATAGCTGATTCAGTTAATGCCTTTAACAGTGGCTTGGATGATTTTTTGGACAGACATAATATCAAATGCTATTGTGATACTAAGCTCTATAGTTAGTATAGGTATGGGTATATAGAATTTAATTAAAAGTAGAGAGGGGTGTGTGTATAGATGCTGGGTTTTCATTTGGAGCGGTTGAACTTGATGAACTTTGTCTTTTTTCAACCCAATTTAACTATGTAACTATCTAACTCACCCATTTAAAATTATTTTAAAACCATGCATGATATAATATTCGTTATATTTAATACCTATAAATACACACATCCATCCTCTATTAACAGTTTAGTGATTGATACTTATGCAGCAGTCCTATCTTGCCAGCTGTCCCCCTATCCATTTTATTCTAAAGTATGCTGCTATAGATCATTAAAGTCAGTCCTTAGTCTTACCCTGTTTGTTGACCTGTTTTGTGGCTTCATTCTCTCAGGTTAAGTTATAATAATATAAATAGGCGACACTAAGCAGCCAGTTACAAGGGGAAGAAAAAAGCCTCTTGTAACTTTAGGAGACGAATTTAAGGTTTTTAACTCAAAAATGTGGCTCCGCTAATGCAGAGGGCCCCCTAGCGCTCATTGCACATGCCGAATTTTTAAAAGTGGAGTGGGAGAGGGGGGCGTATCGCCCCTGAGTACACAGAGGCCCACATAGCACCCCCGAAGCCCAATACTTAGCGACTGTCTAGGGCAATTTATAGCAGCCCCTCTGGCATTTGGCAGAATCCACAGATTGCCAGTCTGGGCCTGGATTAAGGCACCAGACAGTCACTAACAATCCAGTTATTAGGCCATTAAATTGAATTTTCCAGACTGACAAAAAAGGGGTGGGATAGGGTGGATTAGGGCAGTGTTTGGGTGGATTGAGTCATGGCAACAAGGGCATATAGGGCCTTACTCTAATAACCAACAAGGAGGTTGTCTCAAGTAACCAATAAAAGTAACTCACCAAATTGAAACTAGTGGTCGAGGTACACAAAGGTACACAAAACCCTCAGCTTGGGGAGTGAAAAACCAAAGTTACAACAAAAAGGGGGTCTCCAGGCACTTTAGGACATCCACAGGGCCACAAAACTGGAGTAAAAACTGTTTATTGAGATTACATTAAAAACTAAACATCTATGGCCCTATGCATTTTGTGCTCTGTTGGCACTTACTCATGAGCTAGCCTAAAACGCATAGGGTCATTAGAGAGGTTTACTTTTTAATGTAATCTCAATCAACAGCTTTTTACTCCACTTGTGTGGCCCTGTGGATTTCCTAGAGTGCCTGGAGGCCCCCTTTTCATTGTACCATATAGGGCCTTATAACAACCCTAGTTTCACAGCCTTATCTTCAGTACATATAGTTAATTTCTGGGTTTTTTTAAATATTAGAATATTTAGAGGGAACTATTTCCAATGCCCCATGCACTGTGCAAAAAAAGCTACAATCAGCATTGTGCGGATAGCTGCAGGCCTCTGTGTTCCATTTTGGGAAGCAGAGATTATAACCTTGAATGAAGCACTGCCTGCTTCCCTTGGTGTTCTTGCACTTGTGCCCCCTGGAGTTGTAAATGACCCTTGAAATGTTTGTATATTGGGAAAGCTGCAGGAGGTCAAGAGGGTTATTTAGTAAAATTAAAATTTCCTTGTGTAAATACATGCATGCAAATAAATAAATACATTTTGTCAACAATTAGATTTATTTACTAATATCTGAATTAATAGGAATTTCTTTGTATACATAGATTATTTGATGGGCTATTAACTTTTTAGATGATAGAAAGTGTATAGTAAGAAAGGTTAATACCTTTTACAGTATTCTTGATATCTGTGCAAGGAATAAAGAACTCAGTTTTCATTCTTTTTTCTTAAAAAAAAAATCGATGCTGTTTTTTATAACTGAAATAGCTACAAATCCTTTGAAAGAAACATCCCATGTTGCACTTTTGATGTATCAAATATGTTGCACTTTTCAGAGACATGGAAGTTCACAGTGTTTATGAAACAGAGTTCAGAGGATAAATTCAATAATTCAGGATTTTATTTATTTTTTTTCAAAAAATATTTCTCTTTCTGGGCCAAAATTGTTAGAATAGTTTTCTGTGCAATGGAATTGTGAATATATTAGCCTTGTTTGGTGAGCACAGTTCTGCTTGTAGCATGTATGTGAGCCCTTGGATTGTGTGTGAGCAATTGCAGATTGAGCAAAGGAGAAAAGTTTTTAAAAGGAACTTGTAGCTGAACCAATAAAACAGCTCATCACAGTAATATGAAATCCTATTGGATATTGGATATCCTTATTGAAATAAAGGGGTCAGTGTACAAATATCTCATGGTGATGCCTAACCAATTGATACCACCGAGATTAAGCCTTTCCTTGTCCTTTGAGGAAATTTTGGGTAAAGGACATAGCCAGAAAGCAAACGTTGTTAGAGAAAGCAAAATTAAGGGGTGGTACAGGAGAATTCGTAAATAATTCATAAATAATAAATCTTTTTCCCCAACCTGCAAAAATAACCAACTGTATTGCACAGGATCTGCCTTTAAGATATCTGTCCGTATGTACTCAACAAAACAGTATAAGAAATGGAGCAGGTCAGTAAGGGCTTAAGCCAAGCATTGCGTAACTTTTAGAATATTTACAGCACCAAACCTTTCTGCTTTCAGACAGCCAATTTTTCAGTTTCTTTATTGTATTTTTTAAAAGGCCAGCTGTCTGATAATCTTCATCCACTTGTCATCTGAGGCGGCTCATGTTTTCTGTATTCATCTCTCTGCCTCTTGGAAGAAAACAGCATTATTTAGGCATAGGGCTGTGCTAATGCTGCATTGTTAGGCCTAAGCACACATCTATTTTTCAACAATTACAAACCTTCTACCCCATCTCCCTGCAGTAATAATAAAATTGAATAATTAAAGGATTTTCTGTGGAGAACATGGGCAGATCTGGTTGTCCAATTGTGAGAGACATCTTACACCCTCTGCTCATATTTCTGATATTGATTTGCATCTTCCAATTAACCAACGAGAAATGGCTCTTCCTTTCCCAAACAGCTCTCTGAATACACAAGGGAACCCGCTTGACTCTGTCCCAGTTGCTTGGATTTCAAGGCAGCATCATTCTTCTGTTATCCACTGAAATATGTATGCTAATGATGCAATTAACCGGATGTTCTGTAATCCAGCATAGTCAGATAAGAAAAGTTTCCCTGGTTGTAAAATGGAATTTCACTTGCAAAGAATGAATGTTACACATCACTCTCTGTTGGGTAGAAAAGGATAGCAGTAGGGAGCATGGAAAATTCTATTTTATTAGACACGGATCCTTTGGGGAATAAATCGGCTGGAGCCTTAGCATGAAGGCAATATATCTTGATAACATTTTTTGTTTTGCAGCTACTGCTTAAGCACATGCAAATTTAAACCACTGGTATATTGCTTCCACATTTAAAGGGCAAGCATAGTCTTCAAACATTTTTTTTTAAATTATACACTCTACTAATTACTTTTCTGAAGAGTTTTTCCTTAACCGCTTGTCTTTTATTCAACAACCCTGTCCTCCACCTTGCACATTCTGTAAATGTTAATGGCATCAGTCTTCCTGCTATTAGTTTTTAACCTCACTGGTAAGGTATCATTTGAAAAGTGAATCAGGATTTTCAAATCATATGGAGATTAAAAGTGTATGTGTGTGTGTGTATATATACACACACAAAGTCCTGTTCTGGTGTACTCAAAAAACATAAGGAAAATGCCTGGGTGCTGGTAAAAATGTTGCAACATATAAAGTTTTAGAAAAACAACCGCACTCAAAGGTCTTGTGAAAATGAGAAGTAGATTTATTCAACGTTTCGGCCCCTACATAGAAACGTTGAATAAATCCACTTCTCATTTTTCACAAGACCTGTGAGTGCAGTTGTATGTTGCAACATTTTTACCAGCACCCAGGCATTTTCCTTAAGTTTTTTGAGTGCACCAAAAATCTGTTGTGGAATGATAAGGATGATTGGACAGTCGAAGCACAGAACACAGACAGGATAGGAATGAGTGGGTTTAGACCTGACTGGAACAGGATGCAGCAGTCTTAGATAAGGGCAAACATAGCAAAAGTAAGGCAGGACAGAACAAGGCCTAATACACAGTCGGTGATGGAGCACAATAAGGAACAAGCAGAGGTCTGGAAAGGTGGCCATCTAGCAGAGACAAAAACATGTGAAGGTTAAGAATATACAGACTGGGCAAATATACACCACATGTAAGAATACTAAGGATTTTCACAACAGGATTCTCTGTTCAAGGTTGTCAGTGTCCAGGGCCCACTGGGACTGCCACCTCCTCTAAACACCATCCCCCTCCACACACCACATTTCTTACACTTTCTCCTTGCGCCAGCAATCAGGGTGCAGTTTTCAGGAGGGGGAGCAGGACTGTGTCAGTGAGGGCCAGTGCTTACTGGGTTTTTAGCCGATGTCCCACCAGCCCAGTCTGACCCTGTTGATTGTAATGCATCTAACCACTGGATGGTGACCAACCACTATTGTGACAAAATAACTTTGAACCTGAGAAACCCAAACCACAAGGGACCTCTTCCACCATAAAAGTATGAGGGCAGGAGGTTGTGATTCTGCTCCCACGTTGCACATCTGAATGATACCTAACTTACAGTGGACCTGGATATTAACCCTTTGTTCAGATAGGTTCCATTTTCCCTATAACCCTAGTTTAAACCTCCCCTTACTGGGCCTTGCCGTCCCTGGTGCCCTCTCTAAATAACACTAGGAGACGTTCCAGTGCACTGAGCTTTTGTGCTCCATTCTGTAAATGCAAAGATCTCTGCTCAGGGTGGTAAGAACGAGGCAACATGAAAGGGGAAAACATATAAAATAAAGCAATATATATATATAATGTAAAACAAATTAAAATCGTGATCATCTGGCAAGGAAAATACTTGATACACACATATATATATATATTATAGGTGAACTCACAACATACAAAATATAAGCAATGTAAGATGCACAAAATCATCATTTATTCAGTGAACCAGCGAAAGTTTAAAAAATGAAGTTTAAAACATGTGGAGATTTTTTCCCCTACCTTTGAACAAATAAAGAGAAGGCTCATTTTCATTAAAATTGTAAATGAATTAATAGAAGGTCAGACACTCAGGTCACTTGTTAGAATTAAGGACAAGACTGAAATAATTCTATATCTAAATGCAGAGAGGGAGAGAGAGAGAGAATTGGATTTAAGTATTGTTGCTAAGAATTTAAAAGGCATGGACTGGATTAATATTCCATGCTCCAATGGACTCATTCAGTTCAGTGGAAATTAAGCATCTGTCCAATGTTTTCTGTTTTCTTAGAATTGTCTCTAATATTAGCTTTGCGAGGCTGGTAACCAAGGTATTGCATCAGAGCTGCAAAGTGGAGGTGTGTTCTAAAGGCTGCACTAGAAATGACTGGGCTTCTGCTTTTCCTGATAGCTCATCAGTTCTACTGTGTATGGGGGGGAGACTACATCCCCATGCTCAAAATTACCGATAACAGAAATCCCTCCTTTCATATGATCAAACTTTGATTTAATAATAAAAAAAATTCAGCAATGATTACATATTAAAAATAATATTATGTTTCATATATAATGCATCATTTTTATGGGTTAAGTGCATTTTCTATGATTCTCCCCATCAACATCCACCCTAATAAAAATTAAATAGAATTTTCTTTAAGGATAGGTTTAACTCTTTTCCTGCCAGTGTTCTGGCCAGGTCAGCTGCGTTTCAGGAAAGATGCATTACTAGGCAACACATTTTTCCATAGCAGAACCTCAAACCCAGCAACCTAGGTATTACATCGTTGGCAATATGTTACTGTCCCTGCTGACAACATAGTACTTATGTCATTGGCAGGAAAAAGTTTACAAACCAAATCACTTTTCCCTGTTTTTATGTGTGTCAGCATTGTGAACACTGAAAATGCAGGTGTATATAATATTGTGCTCGCATCTCCTGTAATTATTTGATCAGACAACAGCAGGATTATTCAAACACAGCTTGAAAATTCTAAGAATAAGAGAAAAGAAAGGAATGTGCTGACCTCTGTCAGGAGGGGGTGTTTGAATATGTTTATAACTGAGTACACCTGTAGTTTGTGTACCATGATTTTTCAGTGAGCTGTCTGAGTTAAATGAGTTTGCAGGGCTGAAGTAGAAATGCAAGCCTTAGTACAGTGTGCACCTGCCCAACCTGCTCTAATAAATTGCAATTGTTCACAGAAATTTAATGGAACTCCTCCTGGACTAACCAGTAATTCCAGGTTTCCATTAGTGGTCTGCATACATAGGGGCAAATTTACTGCGAAAATTCACCAGCTGGCTTCACGCACATCGCAATACTTTCCCAGTTGTAAATTCGCCTGGACAACGCTAATTCACAAAGATCCGAAGTTGCACACAGGGTACTGAACGCTTGCGAAGTTGCACTTGCGAAATTACGATCAGCAGTTCAAAGTTGCGCTAACGTTGGCTAATTTGCATACTGCGTGCAGTTAAAGTACAATGGCCGTATATGCTGCAGCAAATACATTACACTACACAAGCCCAGGGAAGCTTGATAAAGTTGTTATATTTCCCTCTACACATGCCCACAGTATAGTTTATGTGCCATATGTTATCAAATGTAGGGGGGAAGGAGGTTACCCCAAAAAAAAAAAATTTGATCTTTTTCAGCCTGTCACCCTATAAAACGGAAAAGACACCAGCGTTTTTTGGGACTTTTTCAACTTTTTTTGGACCAAGTCCAATCTACTTCGCCTGGTCTGAGGTGGCGAAGGCAAGTCTGGCAATAGAGGTAACGTTCAGTAAAATTGAAAACTTAGTGAATTTGCGTAGTAATGCTTTTCGCCAAAATTCGCCTGGCGTTAGAGTGCGAAGTTGCGCCAGAGTCTATATCCTTTGCTAGTGTAATTATGCCAGTGCCCGTTAGTAAGTTGGCGGAGTACCGAAATGACGCCACGCTGGCAAATTTTCATTTTAATATTGCCTCAAAGGATGTGAGTAACCCTGTGACTGTTAAATATTTTCTTCCTCTTGCACATAGTGAGGTCCATTCAGGGTAAGATTGTCCAATGCAATCTCATGTTCTACTGGTACTAGTCTGAGAAGGCATTTATTGAGAGGTTACAATAAATAGGGCACGCTGAAAAAAAATATTCAGCTGATTGGGCGGTAGCAAAGCATACCATATAGCTTTCAAATATTCCTGCACTCAAAAAACATACATCATATTGAATTTAACTTTTTGGCCCCCAGATGAACTATCCATGTATCATACAAATGTGCATATAACAGAATTAGGCAGCTAGAGGCCTTATTTCTTATTTAAAACCCCATTTCCAAAAAAGTTGGGACACTGTAAAATGTAAATAAAAAGAGAATAGTATGATATGCAAATTATTTAAACCCTATATGTAATTGTAAATAGCACAAAGAATAAATCAAATGTTTTAATTGTGAAACATTATTGTTTTCTGTAAAAATATATATACATTTTGAATGAAATGGCAGCAACACATTTCAAAAAAGTTGGGACAGGGGCAATGGAAAACTGTAAATGTATAGAAGTCAGAGTGCCTTTACACTGCTGATTTTATATATACATATAGCACACCCCAGCCTTGTTCCTACCCCCATACCTACTTGTTTGTGAGTCACAGCGCATTCAATTTTACATATGTAAGTGCCTGCCGAGGGGGATCTATGTGCAGCACAGACAGGGTCTGCTGTCTCAATAGTTACTCTACTGCCCGCTGAGTAAGTCTGTGAAAGCCAGAACCGCAATTTTTTTACTGATTTTGTCATGGAATGTGGTGTTTGATTTGGTAAAAGTACCTGCTCAAAAATGTGTGTATCTGTGTTGTCTCAGGTCACTGGCACGTTTAAGAGAAGACAAATTAATCTGTTTACCATTTTAGATTAAATACTAGACTAGGCTAGAATAAGTTGACATGAGGAAGGGCACCACAAAGCGGTGTATGGTTCTGAGACATGGAAGGATGTAAGATTTACTAATACAATATAACATTCAGCATCTAATTAGGAAACTACATTAGCACTGAATTCTTGTTAAATTAACAGAGGTATCTAAAACAGATAATCTACAACCATTTTTTTATTTGTGCAGAACAGCTGTTTGGACTAAACCCTGCAGTTATCAGATGACTAATTTTACATTGTTTTTTAAGCCACTTACTTGTACAGAGTCATAACAAACAAACATCATGAGCAAACTTTCATGCAGAAAAGCTTGAACGTGAACATTTTAAATTACACGTTTAAATTGCTGTTAGTGTCAGTACGCCTACATTGGCACATTTATTTGTGACTCCTCTCTAATAGATTTTACATCTGTTAGCATAGTAATAATAATAATAATGTATTTCTGGGAAAAAATGGGACTCATTAGTATAACATGTTATATTAAAACACAGCTATTTGATATTTATCTTTTTGTAAGTATGATCTGTTTTAGTGGTGAGATTATTTACTGTTTTTGAAACCTAACATGGACACTTTACTACTCTTTTTATACCCATCATCATTTAAGGGCTCGTATAAAACCATCAAAGGTTTAATAACAGACATTATTTACTATGTGTCCCAAAGTTGGAGTGAAAATCCAATCTTCTGATGCCTCTACTTACACAAGAAATTATTCATCGACAGACGAAGTATTAGGGACCATAGATTCATTATGTCCTGGAAGATCAGTTCTTTCAAGCCACGTGTAGCTGCCCAAAATAAACCAGGTGACGCCCTATCTCAATAACTTCTATTGAGTAACATTGTGTTGTTTATATTAAATCAAATAACATAGTATGAAAAAGTATCAATGGGCTATGTAGAAAGTATCCCCATATGTAATAAAAGGCACTAAGTTTGCCAAGAAGCAGTAACCATAGCAACCAATAAGATGTTTGCTATTAAACAGGTTAAATGAGGAATGGCAAAAACAATGGATATAAACACCTGGATGCATACTAAATTTAAATACTAAAGGGGCTAAATTGAAAGTAGAAAACAAATAAAACTATGCTGCAAATGTCCTCCCAGAATTACAGCTCTTTGCCCACACTGGTAAGTGCAAGAAATGCCCAACATATGCCATATGTTGCCAACTTTTCTAGAAAAAAAAACATTGGCCTTCCCAAATTTTTTATCATATTTCCCCCATTATTAACATTGAACCAGCTGTGATGTGGCTAAACATGGAGACCATCAAGCCTGTCGCATAGTTCTGCATTTGACCACCAGGTATTTGGAACTTGTTAAAAAGTGATAGGATAGATTTAGTTCCCTTTTTAAAACCTAGTTACTGGCAGGTGTAAAGTACAGGGCTCCTTTAAGAACAGAGAAGCTGCACATTACATCTAAGTCAAAGTAGTAGGTGCAAGGAGTGGACTGACACTAGGCACAAGTGTTTCTGATTGGTGTTTTAAAAAGCTTCTGTACATTTGAGCAACTGGTGCTGCCCTTGTTGTTAGTGAATAAAGATTAAATATCTAATAGAAGGCAAAATAAATACTGGTTATGTTTCAGCCCTGTATAATTACAACAGTGAGTCCCAAATTCAATGTTGTCCCCACTCCAAACACGTGTCAGGTTCTCTTTTTCACCATATCAGTGTAAAAAGGATCCAAGGGCTATAACCCAAGGCACGGAAACAATTTTACTGGTTACTCACATGGTTTGGTTCCCTGGATTTATATACATTGAATCCTTTTTACACTGATATGGTGTGAGTGAATAGCACAAGGGTGTGAATATTTATGAGAACGCTATACTATATACTGTATATGTCTTGTTTTTTTTTCCCCCCATTCTCCACTTTTGGAGTTTTCCACCAGTATACTTCTTGAATCTCTGTGGGGCAAATTCACTAAGCGCCGAAGCGCCGAACGCTAGCGTTACGCTAGACTTCCTTCGCCACCTCAGACCAGGCGAAGCGCAATAGAGTAGATAGGGATTGCTTCAAAAAAAGTCAAAATTTTTTCTAAGTCCCAAAAAACGCTGGCGTGTTTTCTACATTATGGGTGATAGGCTGAAAAAGATCGAAAAATTTTTTGGGGCTCCCCCCCTACATTTCCTGACTCATGGCAACTTACCTAGACAGTGGGCACATGTGTAGGGCAAATTAAAATTTTTATTTGATGTTTTGAAGCTTTTCTAGCCATTTGTAGTGCTCATACGTATTCCTACATTGAAATTTGAATTTGGTGCCGTATGCAAATTAGCCTTCGCTAGCGTAACTTCGCTTTACTTAGCGAATCAACGCTAGCACAACTTCGCAACCTTACGCTACCCCTGAGCGCAACTTCAGATTTTAGTGAATTTCCGAAGCGCTGGCGAAACTACGCCTGGCGAAGTGTGGCGAAGTGCGGCGAAGTTACGCCTTGCGCAACTACGAATCTTAGTGAATTTGCCCCTGTATGTTTCAACATTGCTTAGACTGTGCTGAGACAGTTTGCATGAAACATATTTCCGTGAGTAGGCTTTAAGCTAGTAGAGTGAAGCTTCAGTCTCCCAGTGCCTCAATCACGTATAGCCACAAGTGGATGAGATACTCTAGGCTTACAAATAAAAATAAATAAGCTCAGATTGACTCTGTATACAAACGAAAGCTCTTCTTTCAGGCACTCTTCCCACTAAACTAATAGTAGCATCCCCTGAGAAGTGTATTTTGGCAATGATCATTGTGGGAAAGCAGAAGATGCTGTCAGTATTATGTTATTCTAGATGATAAAACTACTTACTTGCTAAGGGTTATATTTATAAAAACATTTAATACATTTTATGTCTAAACATCTTGTTTCTGTAAACAAATAAGAGCTCCTTTACCAGCACTGTGCAGAGTACGAAATTCAAACTCTAATTAATGTTTTTTACTCACAATGCAACTTCTTATTCCACCATGATATTGGGTGCCAAAAATGTAGCACAGTGCAACCTGCACCCAATGCAACATGGATGCAAATTAGCATCGGTTTCGACGAATCACACACAAGTTGCAGCACATTTTTCTTACTTTACCTGTGTGCGAATGGTTTTACTTCCTGCACATGGTGTTAATAATTAGGCATTAGGTCATATTCACTTGACTAAAGTCAGTTGTGGCTCCAAAATGCTGCTATTAAGGGAAACTTGGAAATTATCACCAAGTCCAAGCTTCTAGGGTTCCCTTTGTATCCATGTACCCAATTCAGCAGAGCAGGCCAGACGAAACATTGACACTTGCTGCAAGTTCCATTTGGAACTTTGTTTTCATAAATGAACACCATGAAAGGTCCCTGTTTGTTTTTATAAAGTTTATGATGCAATTCATTGCAGAATAAATTCAACATAGAAAGCGAATTGGCTATTTGCACAAAATTATGTTTAATCATGTAGCCTTTGTTAACTATTTTCATTGTATTTGTATTTCTACTTGCAGTAGACTTGGCATTAAATTGCAGGCACCCTGCATCGGCTACACCTGCTGTTAACCTTGTGGCCACTACAATCTCACTCACAAGAGTGATCCTTCTTAGTTCTATGTACTTAAAGGGATACTGTCATGGGAAAAAAATTTTTTTCAAAATGAATCAGTTAATAGTGTTGCTCCAGCAGAATTCTGCACTGAAATCCATTTCTCAAATTAGCAAACAGATTTTTTTATATTCAATTTTGAAACCTGACATGGGGCTAGACGTTTTGTCAATTTCCCAGCTGCCCCTGGTCATGTGACTTGTGCCTGCACTTTAGGAGAGAAATGCTTTCTGGCAGGCTGCTGTTTTTCCTTCTCAATGTAACTGAATGTGTCTCAGTGGGACATGGGTTTTTACTATTAAGTGCTGTTCTTAGATCTACCAGGCAGCTGTTATCTTGTGTTAGGGAGCTGTTATCTGGTTATCTTCCCATTGTTCTTTTGTTTGGCTGCTGGGGGGGGGAAGGGAGGGGTGATATCACTCCAACTTGCAGTACAGCAGTAAAGAGTGAATGAAGTTTATCAGAGCACAAGTCGCATGACTTGGGACAGCTGGGAAATTGACAATATGTCTAGCCCCATGTCAAATTTCAAAATTGAATATAAAAAAATCTGTTTGCTCTTTTGAGAAATGGATTTCAGTGCAGAATTCTGCTAGAGCAGCACTATTAACTGATTCATTTTGAAAAAAATGTTTTTCCCATGACAGTATCCCTTTAATGCTTGACTTGATACACGTGTACTCAGGAGTAAAACACCTAGGAACACATTTACATACACAAGAGTATATATACACAAGCACCAACATACCTACACAAGTGCAAATAGTTTGTGCTAAGGGCAAATTCTTGGAGGAAAATAATTTAAATATATGTTGGAATGAAAATTACATTTTTGCATAAAAAGGTGCACAACAGGACATGTCTTTTCTAGCAGGTGGCTGATTTTAATTCTAAATGAAATTTTTTAGCTAATATTGGGTTGTGCAAACCAATTGTTTCTAGCTCAGAGAAAAGCAATATGTATTCAGGGCCAGTCTATGTTGCACAAAGGCATGTGTTGCAATATATGTGGATCAGATTTAAACATTTATAATTTGTGTTTTATTTAAAGTATGATCTTATTCTGCATTGCATTATATTTAAAAGGAATTTGTATAAGGCTGAAATCTTCATTAAAGGACAAGGAAAGTTAAACTAAAGAAGTAGCTAGAAATGTTGTACATTATGTTTTGGGCTTCTGTACCAGCCCAAGACAACCACAGCCCTTTAGCAGTAAAGATCTGTGTCTCCAAAGATGCCCCAGTAGCTACCCATCTTCTTTTCTGCTGATTCACTGCACATACTCTGTGCTGCTGTCACTTATTGAGCTTAGGGACCCACTAACAATATACAGTACACATAGAATAGAAATGTCACAATATAAGGCTGATTAATAATAACAACATGGCAACACAGAAACCAGTGCTATTAGCATCAGAATTTCATAATCAGGCCTGTAGCATCAGCTTATATTACAGACCAACCTCATTTTCTGCTTGATAATGTGCGATGACCACTAAGCTTAGCTTCTCAACAGCTGGTCAGAGCACACTGAGCATGTGTGTGTCGCAGGCACTTTCCAAGATGGTGACCCACTGCGACAAGTTTGAAGTCCTGGATTTTGCTGCTATTGAGAAGCTGAAACTTTAGGCTGGTGCAATCAGTTCAGTATATAAAATATGGCATTTTAAGCCCCATTCATTTTCAGAGTTCAGTTCTCCTTTAACATGCAGTTGGGCTTTTATCAAGAAAGACATACCAAATAGGTAGTAATAAAGTGTAAAAACTACACAGCACCACACAAATATGTCTACTGTCCAAGGTGCTGAACAGTAACACTAATCCTTGTCTAAAACAATTCCTCCTATCATTCACCTCAGCTCAACTGATGTCTCTGGCAACATCCAATAAATAGAATTCTAAAAAGTAGTAAGGGCACAAACCCCTTATTCTGATAGTGGGCTCTGCCTTAAATCTTCATGTTTGTTTAACCCCTGAGTTGGAGGGCCAATTATAATAATTTCACAAGTGTTTTTTAATCCAAGGGTAAGGGGTCCATTAAAATGTAAGCTTTGTGAGGGAAAAAAGTCAATAGAACATGTAGTGAAAACTTGAGCTTGTTTTAACCATTTAAAACTACTGTCATTAAAATATGTTGTAACACTTGTAATAGTTACAGACTTGCCACTAGATTATATAGAGTGAAATGCCTTATGCACATATGTTTATTTTCACCTATTTTTTTTTACCAGCTGTTATTACTATTATTATTTTCTTATTGATACACACCACCATGTAACTCCAACTTACCTTAAAGGGGTCCTGTCATCGGAAAATATGTTTTTTTCAAAACGCATCAGTTAATAGTGCTACTCCAGCAGAATTCTGCACTGAAATCCATTTCTCAAAACAGCAAACAGATTTTTTTATATTCAATTTTGAAATCTGACATGGGACTAGACATTTTGTCAATTTCCCAGCTGCCCCCAGTCATGTGACTTGTGCCTGCACTTTAGGAGTGGCTGCTGGGGGGGGAAGGGAGGGGGGTGATATCACTCTAACTTCCAGTACAGCAGTAAAGAGTGATTGAAGTTTATCAGAGCACAAGTCACATGACTTGGGGCAGCTTGGAAATTGACAATATGTCCCATGTAAGATTTCAAAACTGAATATAAAAAAATCTGTTTGCTCTTTTGAGAAATGGATTTCAGTGCAGCACTATTAACTGATTCATTTTGGAAAAAAAAATGTTTTCCCATGACAGTAGCCCTTTAAACTTTGTATTTGTTTCACTATGGCACAGAGCATGGCTAGTGTATTTGCCAGCTATGGTACATAAAGGAGTATCCCACAGAAAAAATACAGAAGGTAAGTAAGGCTGGTATAACAGGGTCTCATGGGGCTGCCAGCACCCTTTTCCCTAACACTAATTAAAACAGTCTTTTAGTTGCCATTTTAATTGCCACTTAGATATTTTATTTCAGCTTAGCACGTGTGTGCCTCAGGGACTGACTATTGCTGGTAGTAAATAAATTGTGCCTCCTTCCTATCACAGCCATGCACTGCCCCAGCACAATGTTCTTTACTGTAGCTATGGAGAGCTCATACGCTTAGATAGCAAAGTTCCTACATAGTACCCGATGACAGAAATAAAGAGGTGAGGTGGGTCTACTTTGAGGAGAAGGAGAAATGAAAACAAAAATGCTTGTAATTCCAAATATTCTAAAGTTTTGACATTACTTAAAACTATTATGGGTACATACAGCTGGTGCAAGGTGAATGAGGGTGCTGATCAGGCAGCATGTCAATACAGGACCCATCCACACAGTTTACATAAAACGTTATGCTTTTTTTCATCCAAAGTTCAGTTTTATTTGTTTGTTTTGATACCAGCAAATTGACACAATGAGATAAAATGCAGAAGCAGAAAAAAAAAAATTTTGAATGAAGGAAAAAGATCTGTAGTGCAAGTCAAACAAGCTACAGAGTAGATTTTGCCTTGCACAATCTTTGTTGGGGTTGAACTATTCAGTTTTATCACTTAACGCCCCCACTTTGCGTTTTCTAAACAAAATATGTCCTGGTATGGCAACATTCTTGCACTATGTGTCATTGTTCTATAGCTCAGATATTAGCAGCAGTTGTATGCTGTATTTTTGTATCAGTTCAGGGATCTTCCAATCAGTTTACTCATATGGAGCAGATAATTAATTTCAGTGCTTGTTGTTTGAATTTTTCCTTTGACTTCTTTGCCTCCATCATATCTAAGCAATATATCCTGTGTATTCTAAATCTACATGGAGGTTAAATGTTTGTCTTAATTTCTTATTTTTGCCTTGTTTTCATTGACTTTATAAACAAATAAAATAAAGTTCAAAATATTTCCAGTTTTGCAAAATTACTATAATGCATATACGTGGTGCTAGTGAGGCTTATGTCTGATGCTAGTGAACATTTGTACTTGACATTGAGGGGCAGATTTATCAAAAGTCGAATTTCAAATTTATGTGAATTTTTTTACTCTAATGAATTCAAATGTACTCAAAACTCAAACGTTATCTAATTTAAGGAAAAACTTCTAAAATTCGAACAAATGTTACTGACTCAATCAAATTCGAATGAGACTTGATTTGAGTTTTCTCCGAAAAAAACTCGAATGTCAGGAAGGCTATTAACATCATCAAACGAGGTCATTGTAAAACTGTTTTAGGATTTGGGTTCTATTTGTGAAGAAAGGAGATTTCTGGTGCATAACCAAAGTAGTCTCACAGTTTACACCCAGTTGTTTGTTACGCTTGTCCTGTATGCCAAGTGCACCACATTTTGTACTCTAGTTGTACTTTCTATATTCTCTGTCCATTGTAATAGAACTTAAAATAAAACCTTAAAAAAAATATATGGCACTTTACCCTTTCCACATTGTAAATGCTTTTTCATCAGCTTTTTACACCACACCAGAATTTTTTTGCCACATGACTTTGTTCATTTAACTGCAATGGTTACTGAATTTGTTTGAAATAACAGCATATATTCAAGAATTAGTCTTGTATAACAAAAATAGATGTTCATAAATACCATGATTAACTCTTTGCAATGGAAGATCTGATTTTGCCCATTCAAGACAACACCATATTAACATGCTGGTGTGGACCTTACCTGCCCAATAAAAATCTGCTTTACAGGGAGACATCAGTTCAGCTGACTCTAAAGCTGGCCATAGACGCAATGATCCGATCACACGAATCGTGGATTCGTACGATTTTCACACCGTGTGGAGAGTCCCGACATTTTTCATCGGGAGATTGGTCGTTTGGTCGATCGGACAGGTTAGAAAATTTCTGTCGGCTGCCGATAATATCTCTGCATGTATTGCCGATATTACGATTTTCAGTGGGAGACTGTCACTAGCTTTGTCAGACATAACTTTCGTACGATTGCCGTCAGAGGTAGAACATTGGCTCATCCGTTCTTTTACTATGGTAAGACTTTGATCTGAATGGTTAGTGGCAGGTCAGGAAATGGGAAAGTCCGATCATACGTTGATTCGTACAATCGGATCTTTGCATCTATGGCCAGCTTTATACACAGACCACTAAGCTACCAATTCAGTCTGGAGTGGCAGAGTTGGCCTATAATGGCCTGTAAATGGCTTTAGGGCAGTATTAGTAGTTAAGGCCAGATTAATTTAGCACTACCAAATCTATGTGGTACAAGGATTTTGCTTGTCTGCTTAGAACAGGAGTTGAATGCTCAGCTGCAAGGATAACAAGACAACATTTGCCATCTTCTGCCATTCGTGTTAAAATGTTTCACTGATTTTACCAAAATTCATCAGGTTTTTCTCTTTATGTTTGAATGCCTAAACAAAATATCATGCAAAAGGAAAATGAGATTAGGCTTTAGTAAAGCAAAAAATGGGCAACAAAGGGTGTGCTTTAAGGCTGAAACAAGTTCTTTAACCCATCGCTACTGAATAAACAGGAAAAACGTGCTTTACAATATATATTGAGTTTAGCATATGTAAAGCATCTAGTTTGTTAACCAGCAAAAATGCACACTGACTCTCCCTCAATACTACAAAAGTAAATAGGCGTCTCCATTTCAAGGGTTGTCATATTTACCTTCTAAAGTGTGGATTATCATGTGACCTTCATGTCAGCGTCAAAGAAATAAGGCTTAGGGCTCAGCCTGGAGAAAGGCCAAGATACACCTCGCTAATTTTTTACATTTTACTAAGCCCTCATTAGTAGAATATGCCCAAGAAACCTAGAAAGCAATCTTAATTTTATTTATGCATTAGTAATATTTGTTTATTTTAGTTCATTGCTTAAGAGCTATAACCTTTACCTTTAATATCTTTGAATTTGTTTTATGCAATAGCCAAAAAATTAGTTTGAAGCATGACCAATATAAATATACAAAAAGAAACATTCTAATGTAAGCCTGTTGTTCCACTCTCATTAGGCATTACTCATGCTAAAGACTTTAGCCAAAGTTCTCCCCTACTACGTCAAATGCAAGCCTGTATTTTTCCATTTTAAAACATCTTCAGGTAAATAAAGAAACGGTAGGGATCATTTATAAACTCTGGGCAAATTTGCACCTGGGCAATAACCTGCAACTGGCTGAAAAAAGCTGATCACTGATTGGTTGCTATGGGTTACTGCCCAGGTGCAAATTTGCCCAGAGTTTAAAAATGAGACCTACTGTCGCTAAGGTTGGTGTTTAAATTGTATCTTGTTTCTCTCTATATATTATAATCAGGAATTCTATATTAGACCAGCAAGCAATAAAAAAAACTACTATAAAAGGTTAATGTATGATGTAGACATTTTACAATTGGTCTTCATGTTTTTATAGATTAAGGTTTTGTTTCTTTTTTTGCAAGCTCTGTTTTATAATAATATACCTCCTTTTTGACATGAGACCATTCAGTTGGGCTTATGTAGAAAATGTGCATATACACTTAACATCTCAACTTCTAGATATAAATATAAATCTATTTATTTTTACACAAACATACCTAATTTCACAGACAGAAGGACACAATGATGACTCCAGTGAGTTCCCTTAGGC